>NC_048583.1:600149-900149 GCF_013265735.2 Oncorhynchus mykiss | reverse complement strand
CTCTCTCAGCCTCCTGGAACATATCAGTGGTGTAGTGGCTTCCTCCATTCATCTTCACCATCGTCTTGATCTTCTCAAGCAGCTCAGTGACCTGGGAGCGATTCTTATCTTTCTTGTTGAAGACATGATATCTCCCATTGCATTGGGAAATAACACTATCCAGATGTGGATTTCCAAGCAGGAACTGTGCAATTGTTACATCATCATCATCATCATCATCACCATGAAGAAAGTCTCCATGTGTGAAGAGAACCATGGTGTATTTGGATGCTTCATCCCCAAATAATGTCTTAATCATCTCCACAGTTTTCTGCCCCTCTTCAGTGAATCTTCCCAGCTGGATCACAATCAGGAACACATGGGGACCAGGTGCAGACAAAGAGATGCATTCAGCAATCTTTTTCAGTGACTCTTCATTGGACAATGAAGTATCAAACAAACCTGGGGTGTCAATAACAGCTACACTTTGCTCACCCACCTTCCCTCTTCTCTTGTGACAGTTTTTTGTCTGAGAAATAGAGGAGATTTTTGATGGGAAAGCTTTTTCCCCTAGAATGATGTTTCCTGCAACACTTTTCCCAGCTCCTGTCTTCCCGACCAGAACAATGCGGATCTCCCCATTTTGTGTATGCTGTTGGATTCCTGTTGGATGACAAGAACACTTGTTAACTTTTTTAAGAGGTCTAGACTTCATGTACTGCTTGTTAGCACATTTTGAGTAATGGCAAAAACAATTTGTTTCTTCATGGTCTGCACAAAACAATCTGTGAGCATTGCCTCTACAGATGCAGGATCTTAATTTTAGCCTGTTTGCTACAGCAGGAAAATAATCCTGCAGCAGTAGGAAATGTGAATTATTATATGGATTAGGGAAAATCAAGTCTGGACTTTCAAAGTGGACATTAGAAACTTTAGAGTACTTAAAATGCAAATCCACTACAATTTTGCATTTGCTGCTGTGCAGGAAAACCTTCAGCAACAATATATTTATCAAATTAAGATCCTACATCTGTATGTGCTAAACTGTTTTTATGCCATTATAATTTTTTGCTAAATTGACTCCCATCAAATACCAAGCAATCTCTTGGTTTCAATATATAAACAAAGGCCACCGTACAAACATAAATGTATAATCCATGTGTTCCTTTTTTAGAATCATTACAGCAAGTGAGAAAGAGAAGGAAAGATAGAGAAGGTAGTGCTCTAAAACAGTCATATACAATAAGCGCATACAAGAATAAAAACAAAATGAATTACTCCACTGACTTGTACATTATAATGTAACTAATAATGTTAACATTTTGTGTCAACTTGACAAAAAAATAAAAGGGGAGTAATATAAAATAATGCTCCCCACTGCTATGCATCATTATATTTCTAGAGCACATGAAGATCAAAGGAAAAAGCACATCAAAAAAGGAATCAATACCATTGGCTTGAGTTCCCATCTTTATAACCTAAAGGCTACTCACCAGACTGAGAAACTTTGCTGTTCATGTTTGCAGTGAAGATCTGTCACTCTGTCTCAAGCACTGTGTGAGAGTAGTAGCAGAAGTAGTTTCTATGCTTCTATAAGGATACTAAAGAGATACAGTGTGAGAGTGGGTCTGCTCACTTGTTTTATACAGGATCTGTCAGGTGCCCACCCCCTGACACACCCACAGGCTTTCTCTTAGCTTTCATACATTTACTGAAATCCTTTCCCACTAGTTATGGCTGTAATACAATACAACTGTTTTGACTGGTCTAATATTGAACTATTCAGTCAAGTCAAATCGTAATGCACTAGTAATCGGCAGTATGTTTGGACTACTATGTGTTGACTACTAATTGAGGCCGAATATATTCAACATGTTTGAACATTTTCGGGATGCCGTATGTGCCCGTAGAGTGCCCGGGAGCCTATGGGAGCCATCATCCGCAAATCGGTTATGTGCTTACACTTTACGAGACTGTGGCATTATGTTTTACTCTGGGTATGATCTAAAGATTTGGGAAAATGCTCCTGGAGCTGATCAGGAGCCTGTAGATCGTCCTAAAAACTTGTAGTGTCTACCCGGCTTTATTTTCACATATTGTTGCTCAACAGGTCACACCTCAAGTGACCTCATTTGCATTAGCCTATAGGTTGGGTATTGAAGCCCCACTTGTAAATAATAATAGTTCGAATGACAATACTAATAATAACACCTTTATTTGTAAAGCAATTTTCATATACTTCAAAATGCAAAGCAAAAAATAACAACATAGAAGATTAGTAGGCTTAACTACAGTGGGGCAAAAAAGTATTTAGTCAGCCACCAATTGTGCAAGTTTTCCCACTTAAAAAGATGAGAGAGGCCTGTAATTTTCATCATAGGTACACTTCAACTATGACAGACAAAATGAGAAAAAAAATCCAGAAAATCACATTGTAGGATTTTTAATTTATTTATTTGCAAATTATGGTGGAAAATAAGTATTTGGTCACCTACAAACAAGCAAGATTTCTGGCTCTCACAGACCTGTAACTTGTTCTTTAAGAGGATCCTCTGTCCTCCACAACGTTACCTATATTAATGGTACCTGTTTGAACTTGCTATCAGTATAAAAGACACCTGTCCACAACCTCAAACAGTCACACTCCAAACTCCACTATGGCCAAGACCAAAGAGCTGTCAAAGGACACCAGAAACAAAATTGTAGACCTGCACCTGGCTGGGAAGACTGAATCTGCAATAAGTAAGCAGGCTGGTTTGAAGAAAAAAACTGTGGGAGCAATTATTAGGAGACATACAAGACCACTGATAATCTCCCTTGATCTGGGGCTCCACGCAAGATCTCACCCCGTGGGGTCAAAATGATCACAAGAACGGTGAGCAAAAATACCAGAACCACACGGGGGGACCTAGTGAATGACCTGCAGAGAGCTGGGACCAAAGTAACAAAGCTTACCATCAGTAACACACTATGCCGCCAGGGACTCAAATCCTGCAGTGCCAGACGTGTTCCCCTGCTTAAGCCAGTACATGTCCAGGCCCGTCTGAAGTTTGCTAGAGAGCATTTGGATGATCCAGAAGAAGATTGGGAGAATGTTATATGGTCAGATGAAACCAAAATATAACATTTTGGTAAAAACTCAACTCGTTGTGTTTGGAGGACAAAGAATGCTGAGTTGCATCCAAAGAACACCATACCTACTGTGAAGCATGGGGATGGAAACATCATGCGTTTGGGCTGTTTTTCTGCAAAGGGACCAGAAAGACTGATCCGTGTAAAGGAAAGAATGACTAGGTCCATGTATCGTGAGATTTTGAGTGAAAACCTCCTTCCATCAGCAAGGGCATTGATGCCGCAATAATCATCAATGGCACACAACAAAATGACTACTGAGAGATACATCTGGGTCTAAGTAGATTCACTGTTTAGTGTTTGACATGATCATTTCGCTTAAGACTTGTACAGGATCAGTGGAGGAAATAGTATCCAATTGTAAAAGTAAAGATTCCTTAATAGAAAATGACTCCAGTAAAAGTGAAAGCCACCCAGTAAAATCCTACTTGAGTAAAAGTCTAAAAGTGCTCCAACATTCTAACATCATTTGCAAACGAAACATGTGTTTAATCCGCCAGATCAGAGGCAGTAATGATGACCAGGAATGTTCTCTATTTAGTGAGTCCTCCAGATCAGAGGCAGTAGTGATGACCAGGAATGTTCTGTATTTAGTGAGTCCTCCAGATCAGAGGCAGTAGGGTTGACCAGGAATGTTCTCTATTTAGTGAGTCCTCCAGATCAGAGGCAGTAGGGTTGACCAGGAATGTTCTCTATTTAGTGAGTCCTCCAGATCAGAGGCAGTAGGGTTGACCAGGAATGTTCTCTTGATAAGTGTGTGAATTAGACCATTTTCCTGTCCTGCTAAGCATTCAAAATGTAACGAGTACTTTTGGGTGTCAGGGAAAATGGATGGAGAAAAAAGTATAGATTTTCTTTAGGAATGTAGTAAAGTAAAAAATGTAAAGTAGTGAAAAATATACATAGTAAAGTAAAGTACAGATACCCCAAACAACGACTCAAGTAGTACTTTCAAGGATTTTTACTTAAGTACTTTACACCACTGTACAGGATCCAATGTAGGTCACATTGTAATATTACAACGCTAAGTCTCACAGGGTTAAAATATATTTAGGCCCTTTTCCAGGCTGATAGGGAAGGCAAGGCCACATTTCACTCTCTTATTCTCTATCAGTCAGGGTTGGGGTCAATTCCATGTCCATTCCAGTCAATTCTGGAAGTACACATCCAATTCCAATTCTCTTCAATGCTTTTCAATTGGAAAAATGTGGAATTGGAATTTGGTTGACTTTCTGAATGGACTGGAATTGAATGGAAGTGACCACAACCATGCTATCAGTTCTTCAAAACCTCAAGAAAGACTCCATGAAAAAATGAAAGTAGTGTACCTAACCTGAGATCTGGTGATTGGAGAGTGTTTGAATATAAACCCTGATGTAAGTGTTATGATACACAGAAAGTGTTTTAAAACAGAATATAAATACTTTGAAACAACCAAAGTGGTTCTTGAATCTGAGTATTGGTGTTTTTAAGAGTGATAGAGCAATAGAACAAAACATTTTTTTTGCAGACTGTGTCTCTCAAATGGTTTAAAAATGCAAATGTATATAGCTTAAATATTGATTGATGATAAGGTCATATGGAGAATATTTTTGCAGAATGTTTTCAATGTTTTATTTAGACATATTAGAAAGAGGAGGAGACAGAGAAGGAGTTAATGAAGAAAGCGGGAATTGAACCCTCGTCTTCTGGGGCAGAAATATGGTACTTTCCATTGGAATTTTACAACTCAACCACACAGACACACTGTAAAAAGAATTCTGTAGTGAATTTGACCAACAAAAAAATATATGCTTACATAGCCGCGGGAAGTAGGGTGCAGCATCCCATGAAAAAAAATCGGAATATTTATTTTTTCTCTCCGCAAAAGTAGTGCACTGGGCCTTTAATAGTGGCGTATTAGCGGACAGATAAGATGTCTGTAGTGTAGGCAAAAAAAAAAATTCAGCACACCCCTTGAAAATAATAAAAGAGAAAAATGCAGCACCCACATCACCTAACTACTTTCTGGGGATATGTACACTTAATACAAATGAATGCAAGTTGTTTCAATGATTTGTTCATTTAATATTACCCCAAAAATGTAAGGAGAAATCCAACTTTGTTTATGAGGACAACCAAAGATAGTGAAAATGTAGTGATTGAACTCATTGAAAGTCCGGTCACTGCTATTCTTTTAATCTCGTTCAGTTCTATCTGGGATCCTAAGGATGTCCCGGCTCGAAACCCTAACCATAACCCCTACCTCACCCTGATCTAAACTATAACCATAACCTAACCCTCATGTGCCATGAGGTGTAGGTCAAATGGATTATGATGAGCAGATATCAAAATCGTCAGGTAAAATTACTTTCCATAATGAGACGACTCATTCCCACATCTTTGAATTTTAATGGTAGAGTCAAAATCAGCGTCATACAATGCTTGCTGTAAAACCTGTAGTCACTGTTGGGTTGAGCTCTATGCTCAACAATGCCAATATGGGTTAATGCCAAAATGGGTTAAACTGGTAAATGATCAGATACATAAACCAATGTTAAACATTAAAATACTCTAGAAGAAGATACTCTAATTCTGCATTAGACAGGATTTGAAACATCATAATAGTGTTTAGAAGCCATAGAGAGATGAAAGAACATCAAAAGAGAAGATACAGTTGAAGTGGGAAGTTTACATACACTTTGGTTGGAGTCATTAAAACTTGTTTTTCAACCACTCATATTTTCCTTGTTAAGAAACTATAGTTTTGGCAAGTCGGTTAGGACATCTACTTTGCGCATGACACAAGTAATTTTCAACAATTGTTTACAGACAGATTATTTTACTTAATTCACTGTATTACAATTCCAATGGGTCAGAAGTTTACATACACTAAATTGACTGTGCCTTTAACTTCTTATGGCTGCAGGGGCACTATTGAGTAGCTTGGATGAAAGGTGCCCAGAGGTGCCCAGAGTAAACAGCCTGCTCCTCAGTCTCATTTGCTAATATATGCATATTATTATTAGTATTGGATAGAAAACACTCCAACATGGCAGCTATGCGACTATTTTTCTGAGCGCCGTCTCAGATTATTTCATGGTTTTCTTTTTCCATAAAGTTTTTTTTAAATCTGACACAGCGGTTGCATTGAGGAGAGGTATATCTATAATTCCATGTGTATAACTTGTATTATTCTACATTTATGATGAGTATCTCTGTTGAATCGATGTGGCTATACAAAATCACTGGATGTTTCTGGAACTAGTGAATGTAACGCGCCAATGTAAACTCAGATGTTTTGATATAAATACGAACTTTATCAAACACAACATACATGTATTGTGTAACATGAAGTCCTATGAGTGTCATCTGATGAAGATTATCAAAGGTTAGTGAATAATTTTATCTCTATTTGTGCTTTTTTTCTCTCTCTCTTTGGCTGGAAAAATTGGCTGTGTATTTCTCTGAGTTGTTGGTGACCTAACATAATCATTTACGGTGGTTTCCCCGTAAATCCTATTTGAAATCGGACACTGTGGTGGGATTAACAACAAGACTACCTTGAAAACGATATAAAATACATGTATTATTGAGGAATTTGAATTATGACATTTCTGTTCTTTTGAATTTGGCGCCTTGTACTTTCACTGGTTGTTGTCATATCGATCCCGTTAACGGGATTGCAGCTTGGATAATTCCAGAAAAGGATGTCATGGCTTTAGAAGCTTCTGATAGGCTAATTGACATAATTTGAGTCAGACCCAGCTTCTTAGAAAAGAAAGCGCAGGGACGGAGCTTCGGTGGCGTGCCCGAGCGCTGAGACAGCACGGCTCCAACCCCAGCCTCGGACGCATCCACCTCCACTATGAATGCTAACGAAGGGTCCGGATGCGCCAACATGGGAGCTTCAGTGAACAGCGCCTTCAACTGGTTGAAGGCTCCATCAGCCTCTGCCGACCACCGCAGACGCACCGGCCCCCCCTTCAGCAGTGAGGTAATGGGCGCCGCTACTTGGCCAAAACCCTGGATAAACCTCCGGTAGTAATTGGCAAACCCTAAAAACCGCTGCACCTCCTTTACCGTGGTCAGAGTCGGCCAATTACGCACGGCGTTAACGCGGTCACACTCCATCACCACCCCCGAGCTGTAAATGTGTTAACCCAGGAAGGAAACGGCTGGTTTGGAGAACACACATTTCTCAGCCTTGACGTATAGGTCATGCTCCAGCAGTCGCCCAAGTACCTTGCGCACCAGGGAGACATGCGCGGCGCGTGTGGCAGAATAAATCAAGATGTCATCAATATAGACTATCACACCCTTCCCGTGCAAGTCCCTGAGAATCTCATCTACAAAGGATTGGAAGACGGCTGGAGCATTTTTCAACCCATACGGCATGACGAGGTACTCATAGTGGCCTGATGTGGTACTAAACGCTGTTTTCCATTCGTCTCCTCCCCGAATACGCACCAGATTATACGCGCTCCTGAGGTCCAGTTTTGTACAAAAACGTGCTCCGTGGAATGATTCCACCGCTGTAGAGATGAGAGGTAGCGAATAACTAAATCCCACTGTGACAGAATTTAGACCTCGATAATCAATGCACAGATGCAGACCTCCCTCCTTTTTCTTCACAAAAAAGTAACTTGAAGAGACGGGTGACATGAGGGTGTACCCCTGTCTCAGAGATTCCGTGACATATGTCTCCATAGCCAACGTCTCCTCCTGTGACAGTGGGTACACGTGACTCCGGGGAAGTGCAGCGTTCTCCTGGAGGTTTATCACGCAATCCCACCGTCGATGGGGTGGTAATTTGGTCACTTTCTTCTTACTAAAAGCAATAGCCAAATCGGCATATTCTGGGGGAATGCGCACAGTGGAAACCTGGTCTGGACTCTCCACCGTCGTGGCACCGATGGAAACTCCTATACACCTACCCAAACACTCGTCTGACCACCCCTGAAGAGCCCCCTGTTTCCAGGAAATGAGGGGATTGTGAATAGCCAGCCAGGGAACCACCAACACCACTGGAAACCCAGGTGAATCGATAAGGTAGAAACTGATCTTCTCCCTACAAAGGAACACTAACTCAAAACAGGTGTACCCAATTAAACCCAATAAACAGAAACAAAAGGAAAGGGAATCAATGGCAGCTAATAGGCCGGCGACGACGACCGCCGAGCGCAGCCCGAACAGGAAGAGGCCCCATCTTCGGCGGGATTCGTGACAGCCACCTGGAACACAACAATGGTTTCAGTACCACACCCTCCTCATAACCACCATGAAACGAAGACTTTAACTTAATCTAAACATGTATCTTTCATTTGCAATCTATGAAAAATCACAGCACAGTTGAAAAATACACGCAAATAGAAATCAAAGCTGGATGATGTTCAGAGACAGAAGGGAGGGTTGAGAGGAGCTGAAGGGTGGGACTAAAAATAACAAGATTGTCAAATATATGTATATAGTATGTATAAGCTGAAACCTAAGTGTTGTAAGTAGAAGCCTAAGTGTTGTTGTCCATTAAATTACTCCAATTAGGGGAGGGGTGGAAGGGTCAGGGGAAAATATCAAAGACAAAATATAATATATATGGGGGATTTGTAATCTAGCAGACAATTACATTGATGGAAGCCACAATCTACCTGCAATATTCGAGCTCATCTACCAGAAACAAGAAAGAAAAAACACACCCTATTACAAGCAGGAAAAAAGTTATGGACCAACCAGAAATGTGGTCATGTCAACCCTGGATGATGCATGTGTGACCTTTTCACCTGTTTGGCACATTGGAACATTCCAATCTTTTTGGACATGAACAGGCAGAACAGGTTTAATAAGCAAAGCATAGTTGTATTGTTTTCAGGAAGGTGTTCCCATGGTGAAAGGAGGGACAGGAGGCAGACTACGGGCAAATATTCACTGCTCTCTGTCAGAGATATTTGGCCTTAAAGTAGAGAAGAGGTAGACTGTCTATTACAAATTAAATACTACAATGTGTGACTTAATAAATCATTACTGACAAATGAAACAACCAAATCAGGAAAGTTTAACTATGGCAGGGACAGGTGGGATGATGAGTGACAGGAGGGGGGACAGGAGGAGTGATAGGAGGGACAGGAAGGGTGATAGGAGGGACAGGAGGGGTGATAGGACGATTGATAGGAGGGACAGGAAGGGTGATAGAAGGGACAGGAGGGGTGATAGGAGAGACAGTATTGGTGATAGGAGGGACAGGAGAGGAGATAGGATGTACATGAGGGGTGATATGAGGGAGAGGAGGGGAGATAGGGGAGCCAGAAGGGGTGATAGAGAGACAAGTGGGGTCATAGAGACACAAGAGGGGTGATAGGAGAGACAGGAGGGATTTGTGAGACAATAACAAGGATGGGAGAGATGAGAGGAGGGGAAAGTGAGGAAGGTGATGCACTTCTTAAAATGTTTCTGGTTCATCCACAACTTGTTTCCTGTTTGTATCAGGATGCGTTTAAAGGAATGATCTCTCCAAGTACAAGTCACAGGATTTTTTGTTGTTGTTGAGGATTTGTAATGCAAGTTGAGATGTCCTTGGATGAATGTCAACAAGATGCATGACCGGTGTTGTTAAAAGACCCACATATACCTAAATAAACATTGGGTGTATGACTTTTGGTTCGGAACTTTTGTGAAACATCACAGCACAGTTGATAAATACAGTGCCTTGCGAAAGTATTCGGCCCCCTTGAACTTTGCGACCTTTTGCTACATAATTTTGCACGCCCAATTTTTCAGTTTTTGATTTGTTAAAAAAGTTTGAAATATCCAATAAATGTCGTTCCACTTCATGATTGTGTCCCACTTGTTGTTGATTCTTCACAAAAAAATACAGTTTTATATCTTTATGTTTGAAGCCTGAAATGTGGCAAAAGGTTGCAAAGTTCAAGGGGGCCGAATACTTTCGCAAGGCACTGTACATTATACATATTTACAAAAAAATACATGGGAGATTTGTAATCTAGCAGACAATTACATTGATGGAAGCCACAATCTACCTGCAATATTAGAGCTCATCTACCAGAAACAAGAAAGAAAAAACACACCCTGTTACAAGCAGGAAAAAAGTTATGGACCAACCAGAAATGTGGTCATGTCAACCCTGGATGATGCATGTGTGACTTTTTCACCTGTTTTGCACATTGGAACATTCCAATCTCTTTGGACATGAACAGGCAGAACAGGTTTAATAAGCAAAGCATAGTTGTATTGTTTTCAGGAAGGTGTTCCCATGGTGAAAGGAGGGACAGGAGACAGACTAAGTCAGAGAAATATGCCCTTAAAACAGAGGAGTGGTAGACATTCTATTACAAATTAAATACTACAATGTGTGACTTAATAAATCATTACTGACAAATGAAACACCCAAATCAGGAAGGTTTAACCATGGCATTGATGATAACAGAGACAGGAGGGGTGATGGGAGGGACAAGAGGGGTGATGGGAGGGACAAGAGGGGTGATGGGAGGGACAAGAGGGGTGATGGGAGGGACAAGAGGGGTGATAGAAGGGACAGGAATGGTGATAGGAGGGACAAGAGGGGTGATAGAAGGGACAGGAATGGTGATAGGAGGGACTACAGGGGTGATAGGAGGGACTACAGGGGTGATAGGAGAGACAAGACGGGTGTTAGGAGAGACAAGAGGGGTGATAGGAGGGACAAGAGGGGTGATAGGAGAGACAAGAGGGGTGATAGGAGAGACAAGAGGGGTGATAGCAGAGATAACAACAAGGAGGAAAAGTGATGAAGGTGATACAATTCGTAAAGTGTTTGAAGGTTCTCCCACAACTTGTTTCCTGCTTGTAGCAGGACGCGTTTAAGGGAATGTTCTCTCTAACTATGTCACATGATTTGTTTAGATAATGTTTCTTTAGTGAGGGTGTGTAATGCAAGTTGAGATGTCCGTGGATAAATGTCAACAAGATGAATAACCAATGTTGTTAAAAGACCCACACATACCTAAACAAACAATGGGTATATGACTTTTGGTTCTTAACTTTTGTGAATCATCAAAGCACAGTTGAAAAATGTATGTCAAATGGACAAGAGGGGTGATGGGAGAGACAAGAGGGGTGATAGGAGGGACAGGAGGGGTGATAGTAGGGACAGTAAGGATGATTGGAGGGACAGGAAGGGTGATTGGAGGGACAGGAAGGGTGATAGGAGGGACTAGAGGGGTTATAGGAGGGACAGGAAGGGTGATAGGAGGGACAGGACGGGTGATAGGAGGGACAGGGGGGGTGATAGGAGAGACATGAATGAAGATAGCTAGAACAGGAGGGGTTATAGGAGGGACAGGAAGGGTGATAGGAGAGACAGGAGTAAAGATAGCTAGAACAGGAGGGGTTATAGGAGAGAAAGGAGTGAAGATAGCTAGAACAGGAGGGGTTATAGGAGAGACAGGAGTGAAGATAGCTAGAACAGGAGGGGTTATAGGAGGGACAGGAGTGAAGATAGCTAGAACAGGAGGGGTTATAGGAGGAACAGGACGGGTGATAGGAGAGACAGGAGGGAAGATAGGTGGAACAGGAGGGGTGATAGGAGGGACAGGAATGGTGATAGGAGGGACTAGAGGGATGATAGCAGGAACAGGAATGGTGATAGGAGGGACTAGAGGGGTTATAGGAGGGACAGGAATGGTGATAGGAGGGACAGGAATGGTGATAAGAGGGACTAGAGGTGTGATAGGAGAGATAATAACAAGGAGGGAAAGTGAGGAAGGTGATACAATTCGTAAAGTGTTTCAGGTTCTCCCACAACTTGTTTCCTGCTTGTAGCAGGACGCATTTAAAGGAATGTTCTCTCTAACTATGTCACATGATTTGTTTTAGATAATGTTTCTATAGTGAGGGTGTGTAATGCAAGTCGAGATGTCCGTGGATGAATGTCAACAAGATGTATAACCGACATTGTTAGACCAACACATACCTAAACAAACATTGGGTGTATGACTTTTGGTTCGGAACTTTTGTGAAACATCACAGCACAGTTGAAAAATGTATGTCAAAAGGACAGTAAGGGTGATAGGAGGGACAAGAGGGATGATAGGAGAGACAGGAAATGTGATAGGAGGGACAGGAGGGGTGATAGTAGGGGCAGGAAGGTTGATCGGAGGGACAGGAAGGGTGATAGGAGGGGCAGGAAGGGTTATAAAAGAGACAGGAGGGATGATAGGAGAGACAGGAGGCGTGATAGTAGGGGCAGGAAGGGTGATCGGAGGGACAGGAAGGGTGATAGGAGGGACAGGAAAGGTGATAGGAGAGATAATAACAAGGAGGGGAAAGTGAGGAAGGTGATAGTTCAACAACTTGTGACCTGCTTGTAGCAGGACGCGTTTAAAGGAATGTTCTCTCCAACTATAAAGTCACATATTTTTTTTTAGATACGGTTGTTAAAAGACCCACACATACCTAAACAAACATTGGGTGAATTACTTTTGTCTCTTTGCCACCTGGAACACAACAATGGTTTCAGTACCACACCCTCCTCATAACCACCAGGAAACTAAGGCTTTCAGTAAATCTAAACATTTGTCTTTCATTTACAATCTGTAAAAACTATGGGAATAGAAATCTTCAGAACTTTTGTGAAACATCAATGCACAGTTGAAAAATATACGCAAATAGAAATCAAAGCTGGATGATGTTCAGAGACAGATGGGAGGGTTGAGAGGAGCTGAAGGGTGGGACTAAAAATAACAAGATTGTCAAATACACTGTGTATGTATATAGTATGTATAAGCTGAAACCTAAGTGTTGTAAGTAAAAGCCTAAGTGTTGTTGTCCATTAAATTACTCCAATTAGGGGAGGGGTGTAAACCCAGTACAACGTAAATTCACACTCACATAACCACGGTTCAATGAACTTAAAGGTGCATTCAGCTGACTTTGAAAACAACTTACGCAACACATTCATTTTTTCAAGCCGCCAATAACTGTGTTGTTTTTTTCTCATTCTGCTTTGAGTTACCAAGGACACAGATTTTACAACGTGACTAACTGCCAAGAGAATACGTAAGGGTGTGTCTGGTGTGGCGTTCCTGACAGACACCATAACCTTACAGTATAAACAAACACTGAGGAATGTAGTGACACCCCTCTACTGTCTAACACACCTGACAGATCTACTCATCTACACTCCAAATCCTGGTAAATAACCTGTATAGTCTACTTTATGTAACCTGTATAGTCCACTTTATGTAACCTGTATATTCTACTTTATGTGACTTGTATAGTGTACTTTATGTAACCTGTATAGTCTACTTTATGTAACCTGTATAGTCTACATTATGTAACCTGTATAGTCTACTTTATGTAACCTGTATAGTCTACTTTATGTAACATCTATAGTCTACATTATGTAACCTGTATAGTCTACTTTATGTAACCTGTATAGTCTACTTTATGTAACCTGTATAGTCTACTTTATGTAACCTGTCTAGTCTACTTTATGTAACCTGTCTAGTCTACTTTATGTAACCTGTATAGTCTACTTTATGTAACCTGTATAGTCTACTTTATGTAACCTGTATAGTCTACTTTATGTAACCTGTATAGTCTACTTTATGTAACCTGTATAGTCTACTTTATGTAACCTGTATAGTCTACTTTATGTGACTTGTATAGTCTACTTTATGTAACCTGTATAGTCTACTTTATGTAACCTGTATAGTCTACTTTATGTAACCTGTATAGTCTACTTTATGTGACTTGTATAGTCTACATTATGTAACCTGTATAGTCTACTTTATGTCACCTGTATAGTCTACTTTATGTCACCTGTATAGTCTACATTATGTAACCTGTATAGTCTACTTTATGTAACCTGTATAGTCTACTTTATGTAACCTGTATAGTCTACTTTATGTAACCTTCAAGGGGGATATGTTGGTCACATTCATATTCTTCACTTTATTAAGTGCTTGCATGTCTTCTGTTTGACACCAAGTTATATCTAGTACATTGTCCTGTCTTTATGCAGTATACAGTATACTGTATATTCTGGTAATGGGAAAAATGTGTAGTTTTCACTTTTGGTTACTTGACAATAGCACATTTAAAAATAGAATATGACGATGAATGGGTGAGGTTTGAATGTAAAGGGCAACATTTTCTGTGAGCACTGAGGGTCTGTGAGACGGTGATGATTATTTAGTCAGATTTAAAGTGTAAATAGTGTGAAAGTGCAATGCCCACCAATGCAATCAGCAAGATGTTATAATCCAAACGTATTTATTTAAAATGCTATGTTTCTTTAAAAAAAGGGGTTGTGATATTTCACTGTGGATAAGTGTCTTCTTACTGAGGCTACTAAGAGTAGTTTTGAAGCCATGCATTTATACACGTGTCTTGTTTTTCTTTGTATACAATAATAAAATGCAGTACGACAGGATCTTTCTAAATGTGTCTCCGTCCATGATTATATATCACAGTCTCAAGGTTAATGTACAGTGCCTTGCGAAAGTATTCGGCCCCCTTGAACTTTGCGACCTTTTGCCACATTTCAGGCTTCAAACATAAAGATATAAAACTGTATTTTTTTGTGAAGAATCAACAACAAGTGGGACACAATCATGAAGTGGAACGACATTTATTGGATATTTCAAACCTTTTTAACAAATCAAAAACTGAAAAATTGGGCGTGCAAAATTATTCAGCCCCTTTACTTTCAGTGCAGCAAACTCTCTCCAGAAGTTCAGTGAGGATCTCTGAATGATCCAATATTGACCTAAATGACTAATGATGATAAATACAATCCACCTGTGTGTAATCAAGTCTCCGTATAAATGCACCTGCACTGTGATAGTCTCAGAGGTCCGTTAAAAGCGCAGAGAGCATCATGAAGAACAAGGAACACACCAGGCAGGTCCGAGATACTGTTGTGAAGAAGTTTAAAGCCGGATTTGGATACAAAAAGATTTCCCAAGCTTTAAACATCCCAAGGAGCACTGTGCAAGCGATAATATTGAAATGGAAGGAGTATCAGACCACTGCAAATCTACCAAGACCTGGCCGTCCCTCTAAACTTTCAGCTCATACAAGGAGAAGACTGATCAGAGATGCAGCCAAGAGGCCCATGATCACTCTGGATGAACTGCAGAGATCTACAGCTGAGGTGGGAAACTCTGTCCATAGGACAACAATCAGTCGTATATTGCACAAATCTGGCCTTTATGGAAGAGTGGCAAGAAGAAAGACATTTCTTAAAGATATCCATAAAAAGTGTCGTTTAAAGTTTGCCACAAGCCACCTGGGAGACACACCAAACATGTGGAAGAAGGTGCTCTGGTCAGATGAAACCAAAATTGAACTTTTTGGCAACAATGCAAAACGTTATGTTTGGCGTAAAAGCAACACAGCTGAACACACCATCCCCACTGTCAAACATGGTGGTGGCAGCATCATGGTTTGGGCCTGCTTTTCTTCAGCAGTGACAGGGAAGATGGTTAAAATTGATGGGAAGATGGATGGAGCCAAATACAGGACCATTCTGGAAGAAAACCTGATGGAGTCTGCAAAAGACCTGAGACTGGGACGGAGATTTGTCTTCCAACAAGACAATGATCCAAAACATAAAGCAAAATCTACAATGGAATGGTTCAAAAATAAACATATCCAGGTGTTAGAATGGCCAAGTCAAAGTCCAGACCTGAATCCAATCGAGAATCTGTGGAAAGAACTGAAAACTGCTGTTCACAAATGCTCTCCATCCAACCTCACTGAGCTCGAGCTGTTTTGCAAGGAGGAATTGGAAAAAATTTCAGTCTCTCGATGTGCAAAACTAATAGAGACATACCCCAAGCGACTTACAGCTGTAATCGCAGCAAAAGGTGGTGCTACAAAGTATTAACTTAAGGGGGCTGAATAATTTTGCACGCCCAATTTTTCAGTTTTTGATTTGTTAAAAAAGTTTGAAATATCCAATAAATGTCATTCCACTTCATGATTGTGTCCCACTTGTTGTTGATTCTTCACAAAAAAATACAGTTTTATATCTTTATGTTTGAAGCCTGAAATGTGGCAAAAGGTCGCAAAGTTCAAGGGGGCCGAATACTTTCGCAAGGCACTGTATGTATGTTATAGAGCAAACGTCGCAATTATCACAACACAGGTTTAAATCTGGGGGGGGGGGGGCTTTCCTAGTGATTTTACCCACACACCACTACACATACAGTACAAACTCCAGTCAGCCACACTGGAATTGAATAAAACCGACATTATCTCAGCTTCTGTGTGTTTTTTTTTTGTAAAGCTGATATTTACTATGGGTTGGTTTTGGACAGACAGAAATTATACAAGTCTAACAGAGAGTAAATGATTAATGAAGTGTTTAATGGATTTTTAAATGAAGAAGACACAAACCATTAAAGCAATATTTTTCCAGCATCAATACAATGTCCATGAAAATAAGCAGCCATTGTTTACAATACCGGGTGGATGCAACAAAAACAAATGGTCAAATTGAGTTTTCAGTGACCCTTTACTTTACAGTGTCATGAAATAGTTATGAATTGAATATGAACTATTTGTTCTTAGATAGTCATTCATCATGCTCCCAAGGAGGGAATGGGAGATGTATTATGCCTACTGTAAAGGGAAGTCGTGCTGTAGTTCATGTCTTATGTAGGCTGACAGGGAGAAATACATGTCCTCATTCAGGGAAATATAACATTCTTGACTCTCAAAATGTGCAGTAACCAAGTCAATATTCATCACTAAGAGTAAAAAGCAAAACCTATGTTCATGCTGTTAGTGATTGAGACCCATACCAGGCCAAACACAAAACTACAACATAGAAAAAAGAACATAGACTACCCACCCAACTCACGCCCTGACCATACTAAAACAAAGACATAACAAAAGAACTAAGGTCAGAACGTGACACAGAGCTAGACGTCAATAACGTCTTTATATTTACAGACTGGTCCTCAGCCATAACATGGGTTAATCTTAAATCAGTCTCATCAATAATGTCATATATGTTGCATAGTGTGGGAGCCATTATCTACAGTCATTTACCATCCCTAAGAACTGCAACATGTTTCTTTTCATAATTCATTTTAACGCTTATAAAATCACTATTTTTCTATCTTCATCTATTTTCTTGTCCTGTTGGCTTAGAATATGTCCTAAATACTTAACATAACTCGACCATTATTAAAACGTATTCTTGCTAACTTTATAACCTTATTCAAAAACAAAATATAATAATACTATTATATCAATTTCACAGCTTTATAGTGTTAAATTTCTCCCAAAAATATAATCCACATACAACAAAAGCTAACTACCTAAGGGAGTATAAAACTTGGAATCCAAACCACCCCTAACTATCTGGGTGAACTAAAATTTAAGAAAAACTAATTTACAAAATGTTGGAGAGTACTAGAATCAGGGACGCAGGAAACTCTTAAAATAATACTTGTATTTAATCCTTATAAATCCAGCACCATTCTCTTTCCCACTGAAAACAATGACACAATAATTTTGCTTAAACCTGTTCTGCCAGTTCATGTCTTTAAAGATTAGAGTGTTCCAATGTGGTTAGCCAAAAAGATGACAAGATAATTGACAGAGTCATTTTCTAGGCTTAATAACAAACAGACATGCCACATTTCTGGTTCTTCCACAACTGGTTTCCTGCTTGTAGAAGGGCACGGTTGCACAAATAATTTTCTCTAACTATAAGTCACATGTTTTCATGAGAAAATGTTTCTGCAGTGAGAGTATGCAATGCAAATCAAGGTATCCTTGAGAGAGCCAGTAGTCATACACTCATTGTTTGTTTAGGGCATCACCGTCTCTCATCACACAGACACTTCAGTTAAAAGGCCGCTCAATTTTAAATGTCGGTTATCGGTAGTGGTATCATTTTAATTGTCGGAGTAGAGGACCTTGTGCATTTCAGGTAAAATAACAACATAATGTTTAAATCCCAGGACAAATTAGCTGGCAAAAGCAAGCTAGCTTTCCCCAAATGAATATAGTTGGTTCATTGATATTTCAACCTCCTCGTCCTGATCGCGTCTTGTGTGAGTGGACAAATATTTTGCGGGTTTAGACGGTATGTACTGCCTGAAGGGGCAGCAGCCCCTAAATGGCATAAGCTGCTCATCAACAGTAACGGGCCCAGGGTTGTAAATCAGGGGAAGGGAGTCCACCCATTTGTCCCACACTGACCTGATTGCAGCTAGCATGTCTCTCTGCCGCCGAGCTGGTCTGGTGTCTCGGTTATCAACGCCTTCCCTCCAAATTAGTGCAGTCCAGAATGATTTTCTTGATGATGTCTGGGATAAACAGATCAAAAGAAGACTTAATGTCCTGCACATGAGTATCCGCCATCCGCGTCAGGCCCTGGTTGCATCCTTCTCACATTAGCAGCCATGCAGGGTGGCTCATTCCTTGGACAAGAGTACCAAAAAATGTCACAATTTCTTAACATCCATATTTCTCCTCCTGCAGGATGATGATGAGCTGGTCCTGGAGCTAGCTGGGGTCAATCTCATCCTCTTCTTCCAACTCACTGTCAGACTTTAAATTGAAATTCTTCAGCTTCCAAAGTTGAAGACGCTCCTTCCACACTAGCTTCTCTCTCTGCAAAATGATTTCTCAGGCCCCCCGAGCAGAGATACTTTTTTTTCTATGCGGTTCTATTATTTGTTCTATGTTTTCTCGAATGTGGTATGGAGCCACACATGCAAGCTATTTGTTGTCACTCCCCAATTTGCACCTGGCTGGGTTAGAGTGTGGGGAAAATAATGCATTCGTTTTTTACAATGTATGGAAATAATGTATTGTAATAACATTGTGCGGGTTCCCCCAAGACATTGTGTAGTTTCACACACTACAAAGTTTAAAGAGTATGAGAAAAGCGGGAGACAGGCAGACAGGCAGGGAGACAGACAGGTTCTTGGTGCTATGTTGAAACAGTAGGCCCAGGGTGGAGAAAGACAGACTGAAGGCACACAGCAAACCTTTTCGTTACCTTTTTTTTGTTTTCACCTATACACACACTTTTCCACACTTCTATTACACACAGCTCCAGTGGACCTGAACACCACATGTTATAAGTAGGGGGGTGCACAGTGTGCACTCAATGAAAATGTGTTATTTTACATGTTCTTCACAGAAAATTGGAAAAGACCAATGAGTCTCAGGTTGAAAAAATGATTCATTGTGTAATTTTTCTTTCAGTAAACATTAAAAATGGATCCCACAGACCCGAACACCACACAAGGGTTAAACTTCTTGAATCAGATCTTTTTTGTGTTCAAATACACATTTAGATTTGTGAACAGCTATCCACAACAACCGCAATCTGTAAAGCACAAATAGCTAAATGAGAGAGCAGCAGTGTGATTCACATCAACGCGCTATGTAGATATAAAAAATAAGTGAAATCTGTATCGCCATTGTCTACACCACTGCTGTCATCCTTACCTCCAAGTGTTTATTCAAATTGGATAATCGTTGGATGCCGACAGCAGTTGCACCATTGGAAGACAGAGCTTGGACTGTTCCAGCTCTTTTCCCGCGATCCATCAAACACATTTGCTGTGTCATCATCGTGGTCTCTGACTTGTGGTCAGACTCGCTCAGGTGGAACAAATTTAAACTTTAACCTTTTTTTCAATGCTGATTTGAATGTCATTTTGAAAACAGAGAAGTGTCAAAGATTTTTTTCAGCAAACCTCCTTTCTGAATTTAAAAGTAATCCTCGAAGTAATCATAGTTTCTCAAAAGTATCTGTAATCTGTTTACAATATTTCTGCTGGTAACAGAATGGATTACAGTTACCAGTTTCTGTAATCCCTTACATGTAATCTGTTACCAACCCTGGTTACCCCTAGTACCCTACAACTAGGCATATGCCTCATACTGCTATAAAATGTCAGCTGCATCTCCACTTGTAGACATGACTTCAGATACCCAACAGTCAGGCAAAATGTAAGGACGACTATAAAGTTACTATTACAAGACACAAGCCTGAACAATTCTTGTTGCATGTTTTTATATAAAAAATGGGTGTTTTCTCCAAATTGACATTCAGAGAGGATGACGAAGATTAAAATGTCAAACTTCAGGAAAGACTGCATTTGCAATTTATATTATACAAATCTTCATTTAATAAGTTTATTGTAACGAGATAATGAATACATGTCATTTGTAAATATTGATGGGTTGTATGTTTAGTCACAATATTGTTTTGAACGTTGGTTTTGGACTGATGCCCAACTGAGCATTCTACTTAATGCTTCGTCAATGAGCACTGATGACGATATAATCATTATAGTGGCTTGGAAATGAAATTACATTCGAAAGGAGGCAAATAATTAGGAAAGTCTTTGATATTTTGATGTCACCAGATTGACTTTTAGCTGCAGTATAAAGCTAGCTATTTAGCTAGCTCAGATTGCAGGGAAGCCACCGGATTTTAACTAGCTAATGACAGTTTTTCCATTTGTCTAAAGTAAAGTTGTTCAAGACATTATGATGTAGTCATTATACACGTTCCTAAAACCAGACAGATATGGACATAAATATTAAATGCACTTCTGCAAGTCTAATGACCGAGGTAAAAACAATGTCAGGTTGGATATTCAACGGATAGTCACCTGTAGTTTTCCTTACATCCACCAACAGCAGTTAGGGACCGTCAACATAGTGACAAATCACATTTTAAAAATGTCATTATCTCTTTAACCATTACTCCAAAAACGTGAAAAACTGGTTATAGCTAACCCGATGGCACAGACACACATTTTTTTTTTGTCGATTTACATCTTGCACTATTTTAAATGATTAATTTGCACTTTTGAATTTCAATAGCTCATTGGTCATGTGACCTACTAACTTAAAACAAGGTTCAGAATGTCCACTGACTACGCTTCTCTATTGCACACCCTTTAGTTTGTCCATTTTCATCTCACACGTTTTTCCATAAATGTTTCCAAATAAAACATTTCAATAGCTCCTTGGTCATGTGACCTAATGACTTCAAACAAGGTTCAGAATGTCCAATGACTACCCTTATATATTGCACACCCTTTCGTTTGTCCATTTTCATCTCACATGATTTGACACTAATTTTTCAAAATGTCATATTTCAGTAGCTCCTTGGTCATGTGACCTAATGACTTCAAACAAGGTTCAGACTAGCTGACTAGCCTTCTACAACGCACGCACACCCTTTAGTTTTTCAAATTTCATCTCACAAGATTTTACATACATTTTTCCATATTTAAAATTTCAATAGCTCCTTGGTCATGTGACCTACTGACTTCAAACAAGGTTCAGAATGTCCACTTAGTGGGCCTACACATTGCACACCCTTTAGTTTGTCCATTTTCATCTCACACGTTTTTCCATAAAATTTCCAAATTTAAAATTTCAATAGCTCCTTGGTCATGTCACCTAATGACTTCAAACTGGGTTCAGATTGTCCACTGACTACCTTTCTATATTGCACACCCTGTAGTTTGTCCATTTTCATCTCACACATTTTTCCATGAATTTTTCCAAATGTAAAACGTCAATAGGTCATGTGACCTACTGACTTCAAACTGGGTTCAGAATGTCCACTGACTACCTTTCTATATTGCACACCCTGTAGTTTGTCCATTTTCATCTCACACATTTTTACATGAATTTTTCCAAATGTCAATAGCTCCTTGGTGATGTGACCTACTGACTTCAAACAAGGTTCAGAATGTCCACTGACTACCTTTCTATATTGCACACCCTGTAGTTTGTCCATTTTCATCTCACACATTTTTACATTAATTTTTCCAAATGTCAATAGCTCCTTGGTGATGTGACCTACTGACTTCAAACAAGGTTCAGAATGTCCACTGACTACCCTTCTATATTGCACACTCTAGTTTGTGTACTGTAAAATCACGCGGTGTAACATACATTTTTCATAGATTTAAATTTCAATATCTCCTTGGTCATGTCAATTACACACCTAAGAAGAGTGCAGTGGATAATATACACCCATATTGCATAACCTCTAGTCATGTAGCTTCTATATTGTTGTACATTAATATTAGTTTGGGGGTTCAGTCCAGTGTTTACCCTTTTCTTTAATATTTATCTATAATAATTGGTAGTTCTAAGTACTTATTTCCCTGTTTTTTTATTTTGCCACAGTATTTAACAGCGGTACACAATAGGAGAGAGACAGATAATATCTCCTTTCGTCGTTAATATCAACCATAAAGGAAAATGGCAACGTATGAAAGTCATGTTATTAATTGTCCAAAGCAGGGATGGAGAGTGAGCTAGTGAAGTAGGCTGCAGTGGGTTTGCTGGTCAATACATATATTGAACATGTAACCAAAGTAGTGGTGGCCAGTAAATCAATGAATACAAATTTAACATTGACAATTTAACAGAAATTGTAAACCTTTAATCTTTTCCAACATGTCAACAGACACTTTGTTGAACTCTGAAATCATAGGCATGAACTGAACATATGGCTGTCCCACACAACTACATAAAAATAATTTACATTTACTTTGAATTAAATGTCATTACATACCATATGTTTTTAGTATATCCTCAGCCATTTCTTTTCGCAGTTGCTCCATGTGTTTTTGTGAAGGTTCTATATCGATTTGGGAGGGGATGTTGGGGAAGTTCTGTGCAATAAAATATAGTTTTTGACCTAATTGTCACATAAATAGCTAACCATTCATTATTGAAAATATAACCATCAAACCTCCATTAGAAAGACCCCACAGCTGAAGGTGTCCTGCTGCATGGTGGGAGTTATTTCTCCTGCTTTCCACTTTGTTCACCCAGTCGTCTTTTCCATGGCAGGATCTTCTCATTTTGAAGTATTCTCTTTTTTTATGTGAACATGGAATTCTGATTAGTTACGGGCAAATGAATACACAGGCCAAATTTGCATGCTGTTTTCCTTCTCACTATAATCTATTAGAGGTCATTTACTTTATGCCCCATGCTACACACAGCCTAAATTATAGGCACTGAACCATTTACAGGACATGAATAAAAGTAGCATATAGGACCCAACCCTATCACAGAGTGAATAAATGTAGAGCGTTTGTAGACTTTAAGAAATAACTATTAAGTGACAGTTTCATCAGTAGGTGCTTAAATAAAGTCATATCACAGATGACAGTGCCAACCACATTTATGACAAGACACAATGAATTGTAATCACCAAAGTGTGTTAAAGTGTGTTTGTCAAAATAATATCTGAAAATGGCAGTTGTTGAACGTAATACTTCTATTTGCAATAGCAATTTATGATATATGCAGTTGTGGAATATTACATGTACCAACACTACATGTAGGACGGACATAAGACATTCCCACATACAGTAAACACATACAAAGAGGCATTTTTCAGCTATAATTTTTACCACTCAGAATCCAGAATGGATATGACAATGTGGCAGCACAGGATGTAATACACTCTTACAACAATCTACTTTTTGATCTCCTTCACTTCTTATCTGGTAAACTGCTACTGTGTGTCAAGAAAAGAGCCCCAATTAAGGGTTAGTGTACTCCAGTAAAAAAGGTCTGGTTTAGATAAAAAACTATTGTCCTGTGTCCCCGTTCATAGAGGCATGAGAGACTAGTCAGTGGTAGAATTGAGTTGGCACTGTATTGGCCCAAACACCCACAGACCCACAAGGTTGAGGTTACTCATGGACAGTAATTAGTGATATGTTTGGTTGTTGTTGCATTGATGCATTGTGTCTTCTAACTGTCCAAGAATAGGATTCAAAGTGTTAGGATAAATAAATTCCCATAAATACAAAGGAGGATGTCTCTCCTCATACCTCTGGCACTTTAGTCAGACTGCCAGACTGTGCACCACAGAGCCAATCAGGAGAGAATACATACAGGTCAACAATTCCAACTGAAAGTCAAGGGGTGTGTCTTTGCCTTTTGGATGACTCTCTCTTTACAGAAAGCCGCTGTGGTTCAAGTCAAGAGCTACTCTTCCCCTTTCAGTCTGCTCTGCACATGTCTGAATGTGACAGAGCCAGCAGCCAAGAGAATGTTTCACAGTATGTCATAAAAAAATATTACACTTATGAATGTATGAATTTAAAATGTTAATATGTATTAGATCCAGTACAATGGAATAACTAAGACCTGAATTTGAATGCAGCGTGTTCCGATTCCTCCTTCTCTTTCTGTCCAGCAGGGTCAACCAAAAACACTTGGCCTGATGGTTCATGCAGATACTGGGGAAGCAATATAGAAATGTATTGATCCCTTAAACGATTGTACTATTAAATGACCCATATCACAACCCTCATACCCCTTCACAAAAATGTACCTAAATCAATTTTGGATAAAGGACTTACAATGTTGTCTTTACAATAAGGGCTGTGAAAGGCAGACTGGACTCTTGAGACAAAGAGCTGGGTGCCAAATGCAAAACATGGAACATTACAAATCAAGAGAAGCGTCTGACATGGAAGCACAAACAATACTCCCTTATGACAAAAGAGTATAAACGGTAAGTCATCAATGGAGTAATGAAGTCCAGGTCAGTGTTGCCAACTACTTTTCAGGGTAAGTTGCTAGAGGCAGGTTGATTTGTTGCTAAAAGTTGCTTAATGACATTGTGATGTCATTGCGTGATAACGTAAAACTGCGTCATTATGTGGAATACACAATAAAGTTACTCACATTGACTGGCCATCTCTGAAAAAAATATGATTTGACATTTGTTCAGGTATGGACTCCCACTCTTTTCTGTACTTCTGGCTGTACAATTTTGATTGAGACATGTTGATTGATGTTGTAAATTCTGTTCAAGATCAAACATTCATGACCAACTATAATCATTGGGTTTGGCTCGTCGAACCCGTACTACTGCTGCTGTTGTCAGCCAACAATGACTTGTAATTTGCTGAAATTGCTGTTGGCCGGCTGCTGCCAGTGCACTTTTGCATCTAGGCACGTGTGTTGTGACTGAGTGTGTGACCGAGAAAATCGTTTTGTGTCATTTAGAGGCAAAGTGCATGCATTTTAGCATTTGAGTCACTTTTCAAAAGTTGCTAAAAGTTCAAAATACATTTTTAAAAGTAGCTAAATTTGTTGCTAGGTGCTGTTTGAAAAGAAGTTGCCAGGGTAGTCTGAAAAGTTGCTAAATCTAGCAACAAAATTGCTAAGTTGTCATCACTGGTCCAGGTGTGACTGATGATGAGACACAGGTGTGCGTAATGCCGGTTGCCAGGTGTGCGTAAAGATGGGTTGCCAGGACCAGTGGTTAGTAGACCAGCGATGTTGAGCGCCGGAACGGGTCAGCGGGAGTAGATGTGACAGGTGACACCAACAACAGACAACATTTGAGCACGTTACTGTTGCACATTAACCTTTAATAGTTCAAAGACATGAAAGACTAAATGCATAATACTTGATTACAAATATGAAAACAACTGGTTTGAATAAGTATATACAGTCCTTTGAATACTGTATGATGAACATATTTTACTACAGAAAACAAATGTTCAGAAATACACTATTATAAATTCTTATACAGTAGATGTGTATATACTGAACAAAATGATGAATGCAACATGTCCAGTGTTGGTCCCATGAGCTGAAATAAAACATCCCAGACATTTTTCATAAGCACAAAAATCGTATTTTTCTCAAATGTAGTGCACACATTTGTTTACATCCCTGTTAGTGAGCATTTCTGTTTTGCCAATATAATCCATCCACTGAACAGGTCACAGATGCACCTTGTGCTGGGGACAATAAAGGCCACTAAAATATGGAATTTTGTCAAACAACACAATGCCACAGATGTCTCAAGTTTTGAGGAGGGTGCAATTGGCATGCTGACTGCAGGAATGTCCCCCAGAGCTGTTGCCAGAGAATTGAATGTACATTTTTGGGATCTTTTATTTCAGCTCATTAAACATGGGATCAGCACTTTACATGTTGCATTTGTATTTTTGTTACGTGTAATTATGAAATTAATATGAACTATTTGTGTTTCATCATTCATAATGCTCCCGATAAGAGGTTCATTCTGGACCCCAAAGTGAGCCATACCCAGGTCGACCTTTATGGTCGTCACTGAGAGTCACAAGCAAAACCTATGTTCATGCTGTTAGTAGTAATGCTAAAGGACATTTCTGAACATCCTGTCGTGTAAATGGTGAGAGGAGATAAGAGTTAATGTCTACTGCTCTTTGACTGCCCTCCAGTGTTACCAGGTAGTATGTCTCTCAAGGTCTTTTTCCATCAAGGCCAACTTTCACCCTCTGTCTGTGCTTCAAGAATACCTTTCAAGTTTTTTCATGGTTTAATTTCAAGGTCTAGTGGCTGGAATAATATGATTCATCCTGTTAATTTGCCACGGTAAATGTCCATGGTCAGTTTTAATGACACTTGCATTCTACAGTCTACAATATAGAAAACTTAAAATATATGTAGAAGTCAGTGGAGAGCGGCAGTCATAGTCAGCTGTTACAGACCATATAAAACATTAGTTGACTATCAGCTGTACGGTTCTGTCTCTCATTGTAAGTACAGTTGTTATTTAAGAGAGAGTTGGCTATTGCAGATATAAGCCTATGGACTGTTTAGAGAGAGTGACATCATCAGTGTGCATCCTGTGATTTTCTTCAATGTCATTGGAAACAATTTCTTCCTCTATTTTTACTACAAAACAGAACCATTTTCACATATGTTGATGTTGGGTTGGTGCTGGAAAGGAATATGACATTGAAAAATGTTGCAATTTCCCTTTGTCACAGTCATTTTTTTCTGTGGTAAAATAACAAAGACCTAAGACTCTATTTTACTTCTGTGACATGGTGAGCTTGGACCCAGGAGCAGAGAAGTGACCAAACGAGGAATCAGTGGTTAAGGATCAACATAATACTTTACTGAGAAACAGTAAACAAAGGATCACAGTAACACTGGGAAAAAAACTCTTCCAGCTTCTGCAAACACCAACAGAAAACACAGCTATCTTAACAGGGAAATCATAATGAGTAAATAGGACACACTAGAGTGTCGTTGTCACCAGGACGGTCTCTGCCGCCCTCTGGTGACAGGTGGAACCATGACAACATCATTAGAATGCATTAAATGGATTATGAACTGCCTATACTATGCCAGTCCCTCAGTAATGGCACAGTCCACGAAATTGTTATTGTACACATAAGAACATTTACAGATGACTGAACCTTTCAAACAACATGCACCATGTAAAATCAGTCTTCAGAGGGAACGACCTTGTTAAATTTCTCAATTATTCTATTCTGCTTACTACTTGAACAACCTTGATAGTCATATCACAGTGGCTCTTACTACTACACCCACTATTGCTGGAAAAAAATCATGTTTTTTTTAAAAGATGTTTGCATATTGCAAACGGCTGTCTTACAAAGCCTACAGAAAACAACTTGTTTGCTTAAATATTTATGTTGACTAAACTTTGATGAATAAACCATTGTAAATGTGTATAAATGTTGCTTTACTTCTTTCATATCAATTGTTTAAAATTGTAATGCTTATAAGCATGTAGCTATTCCCCAGGTTGTTGCTGTAAATGAGAATGTGTTCTCAGTTAAAAAAACTAACAATCAGTACCATGAAAGTACTTCATTTTGTATAGACTAGAATGTTTTTTTACAAGATGCCTTCCTGTTATTTTTTAATTGATTGTGAGTTAAATACTTGACTTACTGTGTATTGGGTTTGCACAAAAAGGCATTTTGCACTGGAAATGATCAAAAGTATGGCGTAAAAAGTGTAAAAACTAAAATCAAGTGTAAAAAATGTGAATAAAAAAGACATTCATGTTTGATCAAAAAAAAATGTGAAAATGGAAAAGCAATGTTTTAAAGGCATCACGTAGCCAACATGTTATTCACCAGTGTCAGATTGTTCCAGAAAGGCAACAATGAAACCTTCAAACTATTAGTTATATGAAGACATACCAGGAGTGGTTAGCTACAGAGTACATTCATAATTCAGTCCTGTTTGGAGATGGAAGTTTGTTTTCAGTGTGTATGTGCTTTAGATGTACATTTTGAGTCGGAAGTTTACATACACTTAGGTTGGAGTCATTAAAACTTGTATTCCAGACGCACTGAGTTTGAAGGTAGGCCTTGAAATACATCCACAGGTACACCTCCAATTGACTCAAATTATGTGTATTAGCCTATCAGAAGCTTCTAAAGCCAATACATCATTTTCTGTAATTTTCCAAGCTGTTGTTTGGCACAGTCAACTTAGTGTATGTAAACTTCTGACCCACTGGAATTGTGATACAGTGAAATAATCTGTCTGTAAACAATTGTTGGAAAAATGACTAGTGTCATGCACACAGTAGATGTCCTTCTACTATCTTGCCAAAACTATAGTTTGTTAACAAGAAATTTGCGTAGTGGTTGAAAAACAAGTTTTAATGACTCCAACCTAAGTGTATGTAAACTTCCGACTTCAACTGTATGTGTTATTTCATTGTTTTAATGTCTTCACTATTATTCCACATTGTATAAATAGTACAAATAAAGAAGAACCCTTGAATGAGTAGGTGTGTGCAACCTTTTGACTGGTACTGTACATGAATGAGTATGATCCCTGAGATGACTAATAAAAAAAAGTATGGACACAATTCAGAATAACACAACGCAACAATACTTTGGAGTAGAAAAAGATCTATGTTTATTTTGAATTGAATAAGAACATATGCCAACTTGCACAATACTCATAGTACATTGTATTCTGTTTAAATCCTTTGGTCATTTCAAACCGCATTTGTTAGATCCTGTTATTAATCAGTAGCAACTAGTCAAGACAAAAGCAAGTTGACTAATAACCAATATGTCTACTAATAATTGATATTGAAAACATGTTAGTATAACAATTATCTGAGCAATTTGTTCAGAGTTCCTTGGATGATTATACCCACAACCCAATACTGTAACTTGTTACCTATATCTCCCCACACAATGCAGTATATTACACAGTGTATATATGTGTAACTTCAGTACTACTCTTAACATTCAGTAATGTGAATATAAGCAGGACAGGAGGACTCTAGTGACAGTGAGAAGACACTAGGTGGACACTGGCTGAACAACATACTCTTTAAGACATGTCAGAATGTTAATCAGTTAAAGTTTGAGTGACAGCTAACCCAACAACATATACTGTTTTGTAACACACCATTTCTGTATGCTGCACTCTTGGTTTTATAAGGCTGATTGTTCCTGTTGAGGCTGACTGACTGGTTGTGTCTGAAATGACACTCTATTCCCTATATTTTGCACTGCTTTTGAACAGAGCCAAATGGGAAGGTCCCTGCTGTTTGGAGACGCAATGGAGGTACAGTGTTTTTACTGGTATTTCCAGCAATATCCGCCAGTGTTGCTGCAGGTAGGAAATGTTCTGCAATTGGAACACGCTGTCTCTAATCAACCAATCAATGTCTGGTTGTGTGTGTTTGACCAGGGGATCACCTGAGGCTATTACGTTAATGTTGATTAAGTTGGTCAGGATCTTGTTGCCTGTTTACAGCAATCCGTGGTTTATTGTTTTTTTGGTTGATTAAACAATTTTATCCAAAATGTGTGTGAACAGAAACAATATATTCTGATAATATGACATACGTAAGTGCAGCTTAATTCACATGATTTTACATTTCAACTTCCTGCCCGTTAACCGGCACCATTCCTACCTTTACGGGTGGTGAAAAAAACTTCTACTCAAAGCACAGAGATTTGAAGAAGACCATTAATACACAATATTCCCACCTCTTCTTCAGAAATGTTACTTCCCCTTTAGGTCTATCCTTCCTGTTATGCTGCCATCTCTTTGAGTGTGATTTAGAAGCCTAAGTCACATGATTTGATAGAAAATGGGTCTTTGCATTAGAACTCCCTGCCCTTTAGACACTTATGTGTTGACTTCAAAGTGTCAGTAATGCATCAAGTTTAAGTTCATGCAACATGAGGGGATAAATTGACTGTGGTGCATAGTGGATAATGAGGCGTTCTTTCAATTATGAGAACCATGGTTCTGTGAGGTCATAAGAACAACACAATACAGAATTATCACATGGATGATGTAATTAATGACATTATGTCCAAAAGGGAAATGCTTGATGGCTGAAATGTGTCCATTGTGAGTGTTAATAATACATCTAAGTAATACTTCATTAGTGAGTGTTAATAATACATCTAAGTAATACTTCATTAGTGAGTGTTAACAATACATCTAAGTAATACTTCATTAGAGTGTTAATAATACATCTAAGTAATTCTTCATTAGAGTGTTAATAATACATCTAAGTAATACTTCATTAGTGAGTGTTAATAATACATATAAGTAATACTTCATTAGTGAGTGTTAATAATACATATAAGTAATACTTCATTAGTGAGTGTTAATAATACATATAAGTAATACTTCATTAGTGAGTGTTAACAATACATCTAAGTAATACTTTATTAGTGAGTGTTAATAATACATTTAAGTAATACTTTATTAGTGAGTGCCTCCCATCTTTTGCAGGTGTCTGTTACTCCTAATAAAATCTACCTCAATACAACAACCTTTTCTTGTGATCAGTAAAACATTATAACAAAAACAGCTAAATATGTGTTCATCAACCCCCTGAGTATCATTTTTAATGTGGGCTACAATAACATATGTTGTGTTGACTCTGTGTATATAGAGGAAGCTTTCAATATCAAGTAATGAAGTCAAACAACTTGTAGAAGGTACAGCACTGTTATCTACGGACTCTCATTGAGTACTGCATGCTCCAGCTCCCACTGCAGCTCCCATTGCTGCACCAACTGACATACCAACTGGGCCTCCAAATGTTCCCAAAGCCGCTCCGATTGCAGCACCTGTTCCCATTTTGCTAAATTTCTCAGCATTCTTTCTAGCTTTTCTTTCCTGTTTTATCCCCAGCTTCTCTACTTCTTCTCGTAGACACACTCCTTCAAACTTTGCCTTCAGTTCTTCCCTCTCTTTGTGTATCTTCTCTTCATTCTCTCTCAAGATCCTGTTCTTCTCTTCTTCAATCACTCTCTCAGCCTCCTGGAACATCTCAGTGGTGTAGTGGTTTCCTCCATTCATCGTCACCATCTTGTTTATCTTCTCAAGGAGCTCAGTGACCTGGGAGGGATTCTGATCTTTGTTTTTGAAGACATGATATCCCCCATTACATTTGGTAATGAAACTTTCCAGTTTGGGATTTCCATGCAGGAAGTCTTCAATTGTTACATCATCAAGAAGGTCTCCATGTGTGAAGACAACCATGGTGTATTTCGATGCTTCATCACCAAATAATGTCTGGATCATCTTCACAATTTCCTGCTGCTCTTCAGTGAATCCTCCCAGCTTGAGAACAACCAGGAACACATGGGGACCAGGAGCGGAGAATAGCAGGCACTGTGAGATCTCTTTCAGTGCTTCCTCCTGTGTTAACTTGGTGTCAAACAAGCCTGGTGTGTCGATGACAGCTACATGTTGCCCTCCCACATTTCCTCTTTTCTTTTTACTTGAGGATGTCACAGAAATAGAGGACATTTTGGATTCAAACGCTTTTCTCCCCAGGATGGCGTTTCCTGTTGCGCTCTTCCCAGAACCAATCTTCCCAACCAGAACAATCCGGACCTCTTTATTTTGTTCTGTTGGATAAGAAAGAGATGTTGTTACTGTAGAAAGAAGTCTGATGTTCTTTCTGTTTGGTCATCATACAGAATAGCTACTGATATGATCAGTCTCACATTACTTATTAAACATTGATGGTTTATAGAATATGAACTGTTGGCAAATTAACAAGGACATTATCTATAAATTAAGTTTCAAGCCTACATTCATTTTTAATCAAATGTATTAATAATGTAATAAAACATTATTTTGTGAAAACACATTAAACAAATAAACCGATTATTGTAGACTAAGTACTCACCAGTCATGTTTGGGTTTTGGAGTGCTGCCAATCTTTTCCAAGGAACAGTCTTTCCAACCAGAGAAATCAGGGTCTCTGTTGGATGAAAAAGGAAATGTTGTTTCTGTAGAGAGAAGTGTGAAGTCTCTCATAGCTTCTTAGACTAATATTTTTTTGTCTATAAAATACAAACTCTAAGCAAATAAACAATGATGTTATCTACAGGTAACTGCCAAAATCAAGGAAACACCATTGACAGTACTGTCATTGTCCGTTCCTTGCCTACATACATAGTTTCTACATTTGGGTGACTATGGCAGTAGTCTTTCTGCCTTGGGTTGAGCATCAGTTGAAAAACTGCAATAGCATCAATATTGTGTGGGACACATACAAATAAGATAGTCTAAAGACTCTCAAGTTGGGGAGACAACCAACTTCCATGGAAGTTCTCTGACTTTCTCAGAAACCCTAACAACAAACTGGAGCTTTTCAAAATGTCTGTGGTTTCAAATGGCTCTCTGACATCAATGCTGGAATGAGACCAGGAAGAGGCACACACAAGAGCGTGGTGTAAAGTACTTAAGTAAAAAATACTTTAAATTACTACTTAAGTAGTTTTTTGGGGTATCTGTACTTTACTATTTATATTTTTGATAACTTGTACTTTTAATTCACTAAATTTCTAAAGAAAATAATTTACTTTTTACTCCATGCATTTTCCCTGACACCCAAAAGTACTCGTTACAATTTGAATGATTAGCAGGACATGAAAAGGGTCTAATGCACACACTTATCAAGAGAACATCCCTGGTCATCACTACTGCCTCTGATCTGGAGGACTGACTAAATAGAGAACATCCCTGGTCATCCCTACTGCCTCTGATCTGGTGGACTCACTAAACACACATGCTTTGTTTGTAAATTATGTCTGAGTGTTGGAGATAGCCCCTGGCTTTCCGTAAATAAATAAATAAAACAAGAATATGGCGCCAACGGTTTGCTTAACATAAGGAATCTCAAATTATTTGTAATTGTATTTTTACTTTTGATACTAAAGTATAATTAAAACCAAAAACTTTTAGACTTTTACTCAAGTAATATTTTACTGGGGGACTTTCACTTTTACTTGAGTGATTTTTTATTAAGGAATCTTTACTTTTACTCAAGTATGACAATTGGATACATTTTCCACCACTGTTCATCTAAGACGCCTTTCAAAAGGTGCACAGATCATTATATTTTCAACAGAGGATACAGACATCATTGTCCTCCTTGCTGTTTGCCTGCACTTGCTTATACTTAGTTAATAACTGTTAATGATATATGCACAAACATTGTGAATTTACTGAACATTTTCTGAATTTACTGGATGTTTTCTCAGGTGAGCCAGATTCAGCCGCTTGCCAATTGAAAAAGTTGGCAGTTTACAGTCCATTGTTCGGATGGAATTATTTTGGACGAACGTTTGAAGGTAACCTACTTTTTCAAGTGATTTGTTTGACGATCAGATGAAAACAACATCATGACTGGTTGTGTTCATGCCACAATACGATGAAAACAATTTTAAACACATAGGAGGTCCCGTGGGAAAAAATACGTTCCAACCTATGGAAATCAAATGCCTGTCCAACTGATTAGTTCTAATGCCGGCCCTGCACTGCATTATGACACGTTTGTATCTGATTTATAACAGGTGTGTTATTCCCCTAGGCCTCGGACACTGGCACGAGGCAGTTTATTTGCCCCCGCCCTATAAAAAAAAAATCTAATCATGAAATTTAAAAAATAATAATTAATTTTAAACAGTAACATGCCAAACATAAACAGAACAGCCAGAGGGATTCCACGAAGAAATAAGATAAATATATATAATTTCAAATCCACATTATATCAATTCAAATACAAACATGTAGAGAATTTTTTGGGGGGACATTTTGTTTTGTATACATTTTATTGACTCTAAATAGTTATCCAAATAAGATTATTTTTTTTTATAAGAAAAGGGCCTTTTTCTTCATAATTCTGTTTTGTGTTTGAAAAATTGTCCCAATAAAATAAAGAGATTTATGACATACTCACGTTCAATTGTGGAATCAGTGTAGTAAAATAATATGTCTAACTTCAATGGTTGTATGCATTTTGTTGCCAAGAAATAGTTTTACATCAGTCCAGAACACTTCACTATATAAACAATGACAGAATAAGTGTTCAATCGATTCAGTTTCTAGTTCACAAAAATTGCATTCACTGGTAACATCAGGTATATATTTAGAAATCAAGCTATTACACGGATGGAATCTAAGAATCATCTTAAAGGAGATCTCCTTTACTTTATTGGTCACCATAAATGTGTGTGCAGTGAGCCAAGCACGGCGCCAGTTTACATCAAATGATGAAGCCCAACAAAATATCGCAGAGGGAATAGACTTCCTGTAGAAAATATCCCTTAATAAACGATTGTTGAATTTCTTATCTAGTAAACCTATGCTATTCACCTTGATATCGCTTACAATATGAGATATTCCAAAATATGCATTATTCTGAAGGAAAGATTTTATCCCACTAGGTATAGCTTTTATAAACGTGTCATATTCCTTGCTTGAAACCTTAAAGTTGTATCTTTCCATAAATTATCTTCGCGTAAATAGATTCCCACTAATACTAATTGGCTGACAAGGACAATGTTTTTCAACAACCAGTTACGGTAAAATAACATCTTGTTTCTATGTAATATCGACCCATTATTAGATATAAAACATTTATGAGGTGAAAAGTTGTGTTTATACTACAAATCACAGCACATTAAAGCCTGCTGGTGAAAAGCCGCCAATTTCACAGGAAGTTTACCCACAATATATGGACATGGTAGTAAAATATGAAGCCCTCCTAGCTTCTGAAAAACAAAATGAGGTATAATATTCCAGAAACTCTGAGGATTTTTTATGTACCTTTTAAGCCAGTTGATTTTTGATATCGGATTGAAGAGAGTGGAGTCTAAGACATTTAGACCGCCATCACAAACCCTGTTGGTGATAACATCTCTTATTATCTGATGTGGCTTGTTTTTCAATATGAAGTTGTACAATAGCCTATCTAAGGTACAGCAAGTGGATTTGGGAATGTCAATAGATGAAAAAAGATAGGATGCACAAGATAGCCACTCGGCTTTGGATAAAAGCACCCTTCCTTGAAGACTCAAGTGTATTTCACTGATCCCCCCTAAAGCCAAAACCTCATTAGGCCGCGTTTCCTTCCAGTTCTCTGCTGCCTGCGAGTGGAACGAATTGCAAAAATCTCTGAAGTTGGAGACTTTTATCTCCCTCACCAACTTTAAACATCTGCTATCTGAGCAGCTAACTGATCGCTGCAGCTGTACATAGTCCATCGGTATATAGCCCACCCAATTTACCTACCTCATCCCCATACTGTTTTTTATTTACTTTTCTGCTCTTTTGCACACCAGCATCTCTATCTGCACATGTTCATCTGATCATTTATCACTCCAGTGTTAATCTGCTACATTGTAATTATTCACCCTTATGGCCTATTTATTGCCTACCTCCTCATGCCTTTTGCACACAATGTATATACAGTAGATTCTTTTTTTTCTACTATGTTATTGACTTGTTTATTGTTTATTGTTTACTCCATGTGTAACTCTGTGTTGTTGTCTGTTCACACTGCTATGCTTTATCTTGGCCAGGTCGCAGTTGCAAATGAGAAGTTGTTCTCAACTAGCCTACCTGGTTAAATAAAGGTGAAATAAAAAATAAATAAAATAAACTCAAATCCCTCCCTAACCATGAGGATATTTGTGTTGTTGACAGATTCAGTTACAGGGTTCAAATTAAGAACATTCACAGCCTTAAGGTTTTTGGTGATCTTTATACCGAGGTAGGTTACAGTATATTTTTCATAGATGATACAATCTGCTGGATTGACAGCTCCTTTCAGAACAAACACCTCACATTTGGAAAGATTCAATACCAAATCTGACATTTTGGAGAACTGCTTCACAATATCCAAAGCTAATCTAAAATCCAGTAAACATAAATTAGATTCTTAATCCCATTTTTTTAATAATCATGCAATAACAATGAGTTATTTAATTTAACCACCAGAGTATTTCTTACCATCATTACTGCACATTCTAACAGTCAGCCATATGACTTTATGATCCGTCAGGACTGCAGGCAGTATTTTGACCTCTACTGTGTTGGGCTCAAGACTAGAGGTTATCACCCACAAGTCAATTCTTCATTGTAGTGAACGATCTCTATTACTCCATGTGTACTGTTTCTCTCCAGGGTTATTAACTCTCCATTTGTCAATTAAGTCCAGGCTTTGGCAGAAATTCACCAACTTGTTCATACCAATGTTAGGCCTATGGGGCAATCTATCAGTCTCATCAGAATAAACCATATTAAAATCTCCACCAACTATAACCTGACTGGATGGATATTTTCTCAGAAGACTTTTCAGAATTTCCTCAATTTCCTCTAGAAGTAAGTTATTTGGAGGACTAGAACAGTATCCATATACATTACACAACACAAATAATCTGTCCATTTACATGTCCATCCGTGTCCATTTGAGTAAACACACATTTCCCTTTGAAATTGTGTGCATAAATTGCAACCTCAGTTGAATGATTAGTCCCGTGGGCCAAAGAATGACACGGCCCCACTGATTTCTCCAATAATTATAGTCCTCTTTGCATTAATGTGTTTCTTGAACGAATACAAGATCTGCGTTGTAGTCCTTACAAAACAAAAAAATAACTTTTCTCTTCAACAGGTTTCGTATCCCCCTGGCATTGATTGACATAAACGTCAAGTCCATATAGAACAGAAGGAAAAATACTATGCAATCTCAACTCTACCCTCTCTATAAAAAGTTGATTCATGTATATGTATTAACAGAAGTCTTAACTTGTAAACCATAACACCACAATTCAAAACTAGAACACTAAGTTTGCTGATTTTTTTATGTGTTTTCGCGTATCATTTTCACCAGACCATCGTCTCTTTCGTTTATCTTTGCAGAGACAGCATCGATTATGTTGACCTGGAGTTCGCGCAAAGACAATTATTTCTGTGTCTTTTTGGGTGCGGGACTATTGACTGGATTTTCAGAATCAGCCGAGTGTCCAGATTCCTCCATGTCTTCTCCTGAGGAGTCAGGTGGCGGTTTTTCTCCGATGTTTGAGTGGTCAGCTAGCAACGGCCTTCTCCTCCCTTTACTATTTCTTACATTTCTTTCTTAAATTTTTCCAAGTTTCAGATCAAATTAGCGGTCAACTAAGCGTTGTTCTTTGTTGTAATTACTATAAGCCAATTTTTGTTATATTGAAGTCAGTTTTAGAGGGATAAAAATGAAGGTTACTCAGAGCAAGTTTCTCGTCTGCACTCGCCGCCATCTTCCTGTAACTCGTTGTTGAATTATCAGCCCAACCTCACATTCGATTCGCGCATATATGTACAAAATGTATTTCAGCAGATTTCGTTCGTTTTGTGCATTTTGTGTGGTTCAAATCGTTCGAAAATACACTAATTTATGTGCTATTTAATTCGTGGGACACGATTTTAACCAGTAGGCGACACCAGCCCAACCTCACCTTCAATGAATTATAGACTACTGACCACCGTCCATGGTTCTTACATTTCAACATGCCTATCAAATCGACGAAGGCTTTCGTTGGTGCCAGGGCTTAGTTTTGCTTTAGCTAATAGATACATGTTTATTGTTAGGCCTATTTGGTTTTAATTTTCCCTTGTTAATCCTAACATTTCACAAAGCTAAACACGATATAACAATGGCGCCAAAGTTAGACTGCTGACAATAATGTAATTACTTATTCAATAATTAAAGTTGGGAATTCAAACATTGCAGATTATTAAATAAATGTTACCACATACCATTCGGTCAGTGACGATATGATACAATACACTGACTGGTGCACTAGTGGGTGGGTGGGTCTGGGACAAAGGGTGTGTGTGGCAATGCATTGCTGTTTGAAGTGAAGCACGTTGGCAATGCTTGCTGTGACTTGTAGTGCACTGCAGGCTGTATGGGAGCAGGGCAAAATGAATTGACAACTCAAATCATTATGTCGTGAGAAATGTGTTTGACACGTGCTGTGGATGACGTTTTAAACCAAATCCAGAGACACATCAAAGATGTAGTGGTCCTTCTGAACTGAGCTGCAGGACAGGAAGAAAACTCCTTAAAGATGTCAGCATGGGACCATTGGTGATTTTAAAAACGGCTAAAGGGATCAATGGCTGTGATGGGTGAAAACTGAGGATGGCTCAACATCCAGGGCCGGCCCTCTCATTAGGCAAGAGTAGGCGACCGCATACAGCGACACTTGAACTTGAATCTGCGCCCCAGATCGGCTACTAACCCGCCCGCGCACCAGACACCAGCTCAAAGCCTTGCTGCAGTTCCCGCCTCCACCCCATTCCCGCTTCTCCCGAAGTTCACTCCCACTCCCACCTTGATAGCTAAGGTGATGCGTATGTTTATATGGGATTATACAATTGTGAACCATGTCTAAGAGACAAAAACTATCAGGAAGCGACATTTTTTTTAAACTAATGAGAAAAGGGGCACAATTTCTACAGGCGGTGAGTTTTAACCTTTCACAAGCAGCGGCTCAATTGAACTCAACCAGGGTATTCCTCCAAGACCACCGCTCTGGTGCGGCTTTCGCTGGCACATTAGCAAGCGCAAAATAGTTGGCAGAGGAGATGGGTATTGAGCCCTGTTTTCCAGTGCACGGTCCATCCCGTGACTGAGGATGAGCCTGTGACCGAACCTCAGCAGAAATTCTAAGCACATTTCTTTCATCAGATTATTGATTATGCTATCTAGTCTGTCAACGAGCGCTTTACCCAGCTCGAAGAGCACAGCAGTGTTTTCAGCATCCCATACAACATCTGCACCATCAAGGACATGAACACTGCATCACTTATCAGGGACTGCGCTGGAGAAGGCCCTTGCGTATAGGGATTCCAGGGACATTGACTCAAAATAGTTGTGTAATGAGCTCAAATTCTCGAGCAGGAGACTGGACAGTGAGGCAAAACCACTGGACGCACTGGAGTATATATCCAGACATCAAATGGCCTAGTTGTTTCCCAATGCAAAGCGAGTCACCTTGTCTTTGAATAAAAGGTAACTGTTGTTGATCACACACTCGCATGAATTCTATCACCGAGTAATTTGTAAGAGAACTCAATTATTTATCACCGGTTTACTTTGTATTTTTTTTTCAGATTTAAATAGATTACATCTCTCTCTCCCCTCTCTCTCAGATTATTTGATTTCAGAACCATGGACAGCTACCGAGAGAAAACAGCGCTCACTGCATTGCATCACCACAGCAGAGGAAAGAGGCCACTCTCGGCAGGCCACAAAATAAATAGATGCTGAAACTGATTTTGGACAATCAAATTCAATATGTAAATAAACGACATTCGTTAAGGCTGGGTCATTGATATAAAGCTTATTTTACACTGCTCCAGCGAAACAAGGCCCGCCATGCATTTACGAAAGCACTTGTTCCCAAAGCTCAAAAGACATCACTCTTTTTTACTGTTCTACAGGAATATTAAAATATATGTTAAATAGTTATTTTTAGTGTAATTGTAACAATTGTGGCGTCGTTCCATGTGTGATAACAGGTGGCATATTATTAGTAAGAAACTATGTTTCCTACTGTAGGCAGTTGGCTGCATAGTGATTGCAACAGTGTAACTCTCCGATGCAGGGGATGAAGTAAAATTCATTTTTGCCCGTTAAGGAACCTCCTATATGTGCACGCGCGCATCAACATTTTCTATTGGCGTAATTATGGAATTACATGTATAATTGGAGCCTATTTCTGCCTATTCCCAAAAATAAGTGGTAAGCCTACCTGTTTGATAAACACAATTATGCTATCCATAGATATCGGTATAGCCAAATACTCCAATACTGTTGCATGTATTTCTTAAATACCTTCGTGTCTGGGAAGGGCTTGATGTGTTTGGTTAAAACCAGGACTCGTATTGAGTGAGGGTATCACACACCCTTTGTTAAAGAACAGGGCAAAAAGGACATCTATTGTTTGCTTCAGATTTTCAAAAATAATATCCAGATTATATAAAGCGTTCTATAAAAATGCTAGTTTTAAATGCCAGAGAAAGACGTGACTCCGATGCTTACGGGGATATTTTGATTCCTCTCTATGGAATTCTGACACTGAGCTGCAGCCTATAATATTCAAGGAGACAAACAAATAGACTTTGCTATTCTGTCCCTATTAATTGAGCCTTCCGCTTTCTTTTTAAACCAAGGCGGCTTTTAGGGAAGCACTTCTGTTTTTGGGTTATGAAATGGACGAGAAGCCAGCAGTTGAAGCTTACATTTTTCTGCCTCAGTAGAGCGTCACTCTAGGTGGAAATGTCACGTTTGAAAGTGCCATGCTTAGATTCTTAAGGATGTCTAAGATTTCATTATTTACAATCAGCATTGCAAAACATACACTGGTTTGACATGGGAGAAATATGGCATATGACTTGGGCTGCTATTATGTTGTTCGACCATTAGTGGAGAAAAAAAATGGCCCAAGGCCAAACTTACTACAAGGGTGGAATATGCATATTTTTTGTCTCGCCTAGGACGGCAGAACGTCCAAGAACGTCTTTGAAGTGACTCACAATAATGACATAAATGAAAGACTGAAAAGAACAATACAAATATATAGAAACTAACATCTTGTATTCAACAAGGTACCAAAGTAATATGCAAAAAAGCAAAAAACACGGCAAGGTAATACTTTTTGACCTAAATGTTTCCATGTGGTGCAAATCCAACACAACATATCCTGCCTCCTTATTTTCAAGCATGGTGGTGGCTCCATCATGGAATGGTATGCTTGACATCTGCAAATACTGGAGTTTTTCAGGAAATGTGAAAATAATAATGGGCAAATATTGCACAATACAGGTGTCCAAAGCGCTTATGAGACTTTACCAAAAAGACTCAGCTGTTATCACTGAAAAAGGTGTTGAACGTGTATTGACTCAGGGGGGTGATACTTATCTAATCAAGGTATGTCAGTATTAGATTTTTCATGAATCTATTTTTATTTTTTACACTTGGACAGAGTATTTTGTGTAAATTGTTGACCAAAAAATGTAAATGAAATCCATTTAACTCCACTTTGTAACATAAAATGTGAAGAAATCCAAGAACAGGCGTTGAAAGTCTTCAAACAACATGGCATGTTACAAAACGCATAGCAAAAAAAACTTCATTTGGTCATCTTTTGTGCTTCATATTTAGCAACGCTCTACACAATTTATTACTTTTAACACTATGTGTTTGGGCTGAATCAATCTGCCTTACAGTTTCCTTTTTTCTCCGTGAACAATACTGAAAAATATTTTTTTCTGACAAACATTGCATAATGTATGCTGACAACTTGTACACATCTGGACAGACATACAACATATGAAACAAGTTTTATCATAACAAACCAGCAATACATCAAATATTGTGATTATGTCCCTTCCACAAAGGGTGATTGATGCTTCAATAATTTTAACATCCATTAAAATGTCAATACCATCTGAATTTTCCTTAGGAAACTGCAGAATCAACAATGCTGATACCTTTTACTCTGTCCACTGCAATTTGTGTTCTTTGCTTTTTGCAGTTCCTATTCTAGTTGCAGCTGCTGCTCCACTTTCTACTGTCATTACAAGTCCTAAAAATGGAGCTTGTTGCTCCTGCTCCCAATAATCATACATGAATGTGCAGACTGTGGCAGAAGAATTAGAATTAGTTGGTTAACATAGATAATTAAGATGTCTCAACAGCATAATATGCTTGCATGATATTCTTATTAGAATGTATCCCTTCAGACTCTGGTGTTGGCAGTTGCACTTCCTCCCTCAGTTGGGGCTCAGTCACCTGGGATCCAGAGAGGGGAGAGGTCAGGCTTGTCTTTCACATGTCCCTGGTGCTATGCAGAATATCAGAAAGGGAAGAGGACAGGAGGGAACATTGTCCTCATATGTGGATGTGTCTTTACCTATTCTTAAACCATGTGAAGGGATGGTGTGATTCATGGGGAACCAATTACTTGTCTGTGCAAGTCACTCCCTCCTTTGACTTTGGGGGATGTTTGTGGTAGTCTCTGGAACCATTGTATGTTATCTCTGATGTTGTAATTATCCTGGGATAGTGTATGACCTAGAGGCTCACTCCCCTCAGTGAGCTTGTCCAGGAGTGTGGTCAAGAAGAGGTTTTATTGAGATGGGAGTATCTGGAGTTGACAATTTGATTTATGCCATTGGATGAGTTGGTGTTTTTGTGCTATGAAGTACCAGGAACGAGATCTGAACCTCGTCTTAGGGGCCGAACTGAACAATGATTTATAGCGAATGCTATCTGGCTACGGGATACTTCTTTCTCATTTAAAAAGTCTCACCTTGTGACCGGTTCCGAACATTTGTGGTTTGTTATGTAGACTGGGGGGTGGATCTTTTGTATAAAAGATATCAGTAGCCTTTGTGTTGTGGCTCTCAACGGATCATCAGAAACGGTGGTGATTCGTTGACAAGCCATTGCTATTCCAAAGCTCTCACTAATAAAGATTTGGTTTAAGTAAAACTGACTTGTGTGATAAGTTTGTCTCTCCTCATTTGATAATACAGAAATTAACTCCAAAAGAAATATTTTTTTTCCTCCTCACGTCTTTTTCTCTCCTCACGTCTTTTTCTCTCATGTATTTTTCTCTCCTCACGTCTTTTTCTCTCCTCACGTCTTTCTCTCTCATGTATTTTTCTCTCCTCACGTCTTTTTCTCTTCTCACGTCTTTCTCTCTCCTCTTCACATCTTTCTCTCTCCTCCTCACATCTTTCTCTCTCCTCCTCATGTCTTTCTCTCTCCTCTTCACATCTTTCTCTCTCCTCCTCACATCTTTCTCTCTCCTCATGTCTTTCTCTCTCCTCTTCACATCTTTCTCTCTCCTCCTCACATCTTTTTCTCTCCTCCCCACGTATTTTTCTCTTCTCCTCACGTATTTTTCTCTTCTCCTCACATCTACAGCGCCACAGCTCAAATGTTTTTATCCTCTCTGCACAGCTTTCTCTCTCCTCCTCACAGCTTTCTCTCTCCTCCTCACGTCTTTCTCTCTCCTCCTCACGTCTTTCTCTCTCCTCCTCACGTCTTTCTCTCTCCTCCTCACGTCTTTCTCTTTCCTCCTCACGTCTTTTTCTCTCCCCCTCACGTCTTTCTCTCTCCTTCTCATGTCTTTTTCTCTCCTCTTCACGTCTTTTTCTCTCCTCACGTCCTTCTCTCTCCTCACGTCTTTCTCTCTCTTTCTCATGTCTTTTTCTCTCCTCCTCACGTCTTTCTCTCTCCTCACGTCCTTCTCTCTCCTCAAGTCTTTCTCTCTCCTCCTCATGTCTTTTTCTCTCCTCTTCACGTCTTTTTCTCTCCTCACGTCCTTCTCTCTCCTCACGTCTTTCTCTCTCTTTCTCATGTCTTTTTCTCTCCTCTTCACGTCTTTTTCTCTCCTCCTCACGTCTTTCTCTCTCCTCACGTCCTTCTATCTCCTCACGTCTTTCTCTCTCCTCATGTCTTTTTCTCTCCTCCTCACGTCTTTTTCTCTCCTCCTCACATTGTCCTCTCTCCTCACGTCTTTCTCTCTCCTCACGTCTTTCTCTCTCCTCCTCACGTCTTTCTCTCTCCTCCTCACGTCTTTCTCTCTCCTCCTCACGTCTTTCTCTCTCCTCCTCACGTCTTTCTCTCTCCTCCTCACGTCTTTCTCTCTCCTCCTCACATCTTTCTCTCTCCTCCTCATGTCTTTCTCTCTCCTCACATCTTTCTCTCTCCTCCTCACGTCGTTTTCTCTCTTCCCCACGTCGTTTTCTCTCTTCCCCACGTTGTTTTCTCTCTTCCTCACGTCTTTCTCCTTCCTCCTCCTGTCTTTCTCTCTTCACAAGTCTTTTTCTCTCTTCCTCCCGTCTTTCGCTCTCCTTCTCACGTCTTTCGCTCTCCTCCTTACGTCTTTCTCTCTCCTCCTCACATCTCTCTCTCTGCTCAAGTCTTTTTATCTCCTCCTCACTTCTGTTTCTTACCACATATCTCCAGCTCCACAGCTCCTCAAATATCTCCATCTCAAGTCTTTTTCTCTCCTCCTCAAGTCTTTCTCGCTCCTCCTCAAGTCTTTCTTGCTCCTCCACACGTCTGCTCCACAGAGGCCAATAGATCCTCGTCATCTTAAACATTATTTCCATCCCCATAAATTCTTGTCTCTCCTCCTCAAGTCTTTTTCTCTCCTCCTCAAGTATTTTCATTTCCTCCACTCGTTTTACATCATATTCCATAATGTCCTCCATTACTGATAGATATGTAAAACCGTCGGTTAAGATAAGTATTCCCCGGTCCAATTCTTTCTCGACAATCGAAAAGCTCAGCCCCGTCTTCATTGAGATGTACAATAACAACTCTGTTTTAAAGCAAAGAGACATGATTTAATTGTAGTGTTATTGACACTTCATCCAGCTGTTTTTGATGGAACACTGATCATTTGTCAGTAAGACTAGATTGTATTTTCCTTCTTTTTTTTTTACATCATAAAGGTATTTATTTCATATTTTTATTTAACCGTGCAGGCAAGTCAGACAATTTGAATAACTGGATCACCATTCTAAGTTGTTATTGACCAGCAAGTTAAATCTAAATCAGAAAGAGCACTAACTTACCACTCTTCGTTGCTCCGGATGAAACAAAGTAGTACGATCTGTTATGTACCACAGTCCGCATTCTGTTGATCTTCTCAAACAGTTCTGTCACCTGGTTTGGAGGACCAGACTCATTGTTGAACACATGGTATCTCTGACCATATCTCTGAATAACTTGCCCCAGTGGTTCACCTGCTTTTTGGATATAGTCTTCTATCGATGTACGTTTCAACATGTCTCCATGTGTGAAGAGTATCATGGTGAACTTTCTCACCTCCTCACCAAATATATCCTCCATCTTTTGTACAGCTGCATTCTGTTCCTTTGTGAACCTGCCCAGCTGGATCACCAGGAGGAAGATATTGACGACTTTGTATGTTTTGTTCTTTAAGGATAGAAACAGTTCGTTACTGGACACCTCAGCACAGTCTAGTCCAGGAGTGTCCACGAGAGCTATCTTCCTCCCACAAACAACTTCTGTCTTCCTCTCACAAGTTTTTGTCACAGTTGAGAAACTACATGATGATTTGAACTCTTCCCTACGTAGGATGGTGTTTCCTGAAGCACTCTTCCCACATCCAACTTTCCCAACCAGCACAATTTCTATAAGACAATCAGGATCTAAAACACAAACAGTGCATGTAGTTTATACATAGTCATCTCAAAAATTTACTAAAATAAACTGACAGAAATATATATTTTGCTTGAAAAGACAGATGGTTTATTTAACACTAATGGTGAAGATGAAGAAGAGAGAACAAATAAATTACTTTGAACTTGTTCTCAATGTCTGATAATTGTGACTAGTTGTCTTACCAGATAAGGGAGCCTGTGCCATATCATCTCCCTCTGCACATCACCAGGGATGCACCATATTACAGATAGTCACTGCAACAAAGTAAGCAGGTGCAAAAATGGGATTCAACTACATTTGTATTTTGAATTAATGCATGAGCCGTGCTTTAAATGTTTGACCCCTAGGCTCCTCACCAACGTAATAATGTTTTAAATGCAGTAGATTTACTCCCAGTGGTAGGCTAAACCAAATATTGTTCTTGCTGTTTAAAAAAAATATATACACTACCGTTGAAAACTTGAGTCACTTAGAAATGTCCTTGTTTTTTTTAAAGAAAAGCACATTTCTTGTCCATTAAAATAAAATCTAACTGATCAGAAATACAGTGTAGACATTGTTAATGTTGTATATTACTATGATTTTTTACGGAATATCTACATGGGCGTGCAGAGGCCCATTATCAGAAACCATTCGGCTGATTTTTTACGGAATATCTACATAGGCGCGCAGAGGCCCATTATCAGCAACCATCACTCCTGTGTCCCAATGGCACGCTGTGTTAGCTAATCCAAGTTTATCATTTTAAAAGGCTATTTGATCACTAGAAAATCCTTTTTGCAATTATGTTAGCACAGCTGAAAACTGTTGTCCTGATTAAAGAAGCAATTAAACTGGCCTTCTTTAGACTAGTTGGGTATCTGGAGCATCAGCATTTGTGGGTTTGATTACAGGATCAAAATGGCCAGAAACAAAGACTGAAACTCGTCAGTCTATTCTTGTGCTGAGAAATGAAGGCAATTCCATGCGAGAAATTGCCATGAAACTGAAGATCTCGTACAATGCTGTGTACTACTCTCTTCAAAGAACAGCACAAACTGGCCCTAACCAGAATAGAAAGAGGAGTGGGAGGCCCCGGTGCACAACTGAGCAAATGGACAAGTACTTTAGAGTGTCTAGTTTGAGAAACAGAAGCCTCACAATTCCTCAACTGGCAATTTCATTATGTTAGATTCTGGGTTAAACCTGGAACATTGTTACACTCAGAAGGATAGTATCTAACAGTGAAAGAGACTGGTTTCTACGCCAGAAGTTAATAGATGGCTTTGGAATGTGTAGGGGAGACGGGTGGAGACCTTAGAACCTAACAATGTCACTGAGGGAGAGAGGGTTATGTATAATGTTTACATTATGTCAGGATATGCTATTGTTAGCCATCAGGGATCCTATGGGTGGGTCCTCTGGGAGGAGAAGAGACACAGTCTGGTATCAATCACCATGACAGCCTTGAGTTGGGGAGGAGTGAGCACTTTGGGGTAGAGGTCAGGTCAGATGAAGTGAGGAAGAACAGATCTCACTAAGGTTCTGTCTAGCAACAGAGATGCATTGGCTGTTCAGATGTGGTGGTGGAGACTCAGCCTAGGAGAGAGGGTTAAATATCAGTGCTTGTGTGAAATGTGTGTGTGAATGCAGCTATATCGACCGTTTGGGAAGAATTAAACTTGGTTAAGCTTCTCTAGTGTCCATTGAGTTATTTACTCTGAAAATAACCTAACAATTAAATAGTACCCTCAAAACACCAGTCTTAACGTCAACAGTGAAGAGGCAACTCAGGGAGAGGCAACTCTGCTAGCCATCTAGGCAGAGTTCCTCAGTCCAGTGTTTGTGTTCTTTTGCCCATCTTAATAATTTCTTTTTTTGGGCCAGTCTGAAAAATGGCTTATTCTTGGCAACTCTACCTATAAGGCCAGCATCCCGGAGTTGCCTCTTCACTGTTGACGTTGAGACAGTTGTTTGCGGATACTATTTAATGAAGCTGCCAGTTGAGGACTTGTGAGGCATCTGTTTCTCAAACTAGATACTCTAAAGTACTTGTTATCTTGCTCAGTTGTGCCCCGTTACTTGTCCTCTTGCTCAGTTGTGCACCGGGGCCTCCCACTACTCTTGATATTCTGGTTAGAGACAGTTTGCGCTGTTCTGTGAAGGGAGTAGTACACAACGTTGTATGATATCTTCAGTTTCTTGGCAATTTCTCGCATGGAATAGCCTTCATTTCTCAGAACAAGAACAGACTGGCGAGTTTCAGAAGAAAGTCTTTGTTTCTGGCCCTTTTGAGCCTGTAATCGAACCCACAAATGCTGATGGTCCAGATACTCAATTAGTCTAAAGAAGGCCAGTTGTACTGCTTCTTTAATCAGGACAACCGTTTTCAGCTGTGCTAACATAATTTCAAAAGGGTTTTCTAATGATTAATTAGCCTTTTAAAATGATAAACTTGGATTAGCTAACACAGCGTGCCATTGGAACACAGGAGTGATGGTTGCTGATAATGGGCCTCGGTACACCTACGTAGATATTCCCCCCAAAATCTGCAGTTTCCAGCACAATAGTAATTTACAACATTAACAATGTCTACACTGTATTTCTAATCAATTTGATGTTATTTTAAATGGGCAAAAAAAAAAAGTTTTACTTTCAAAAACAAGGACATTTCTAAATGACCTCAAACTTTTGAACGGTAGTGTATGTTTTGACAATAAATAAGCAAAACATCTTCTATTTTGAAGTGTAACATTTCTTGTAATTGAAACACCTTGTCCTTAAAGTGACAACCAGCAGTTGAAACATTAAAGTGTCCCCCCAGCCCATTTCTGTAAAAAACTGAGGGATGGGGCTGGAAAAATGTGACCAAATTCATAGACAGAGCAAAGGATGCAAGGATTGACCATCCAGTCATGATAACAAATTATATTGTTTTGGCTATTTGAGGCTATTTGTTTAAATCTCCTTTTTTTCTCAAATACTGGAGTAAAACAAGCTTCTACTTTGGGTTCTGATGGTGTCTGACAGTTGAACTAAGCTCAGGAGGCATTTATAAGTTATATTCTTCAAGAATCAGTGGGTACATTTCAAATTATTTATAACTCCAGAAATGGATGTAGCAACTACAGATTGCCCCTTTAAGCTGAACAAATCATTGAAATGTAGCCTGTGGCTAGCCCAAGTGCCTATTGGGCTTACCTTGAAGTTGTTGGTAATGTTGGGTGACTTTGTCCTCTTGAAAATGTCCATACTTATAGGTTACAATGAAAATGCGTCATGTACAATTGTCTGAAATGACAAGAATTTAGAATTAAAACATGTAAATGTACTAGGTACAAGAAACACCAGGGAGATACAATTACCTTAAACTTTTGGTACAATGAGAATACTAAACTCAGTGGACTGAGCCCTTGTTACATATTAGCTGTTTGCTTACCAACTACACAAGGCAATTTGCAACTGCAAGCAACTTCATATAGCCACCCAGAAAAAAGCCACACGGACACCCAGACTTCAGGTTGAATTGTTCTTTAGCTGCAGTAAAATATATCCAACAGTGATGACAGGCATTGACGAGACGGTCACAGACACACGTTCACAGGTTAGGTAGGACATTGATATATCTTTTAGGAAGGAGCTACAGTAACGATACATGCCCTCAATGTGAAGTTACATCCATCCATAAATACAGAGCACAGGTACAACCCTTTTCACATAAACATTTTAAGGTAACGTTATTAAGAAAAAGCATTGAATTACCAATAAATAACTTGCTAGCAACAGCTAGTGTGACATTAAAGCGCACGGACTGACAGTGCTAGTTAGAGTGTAATCATCATGGCAAGTTAGCAAACACTTGATTAACTTGTCGAAATATACTTTAAATGCATTAACGGCAACAAAAAATATATACATAGTCACATTCGATAATGACTTTGGGATATATGAACCTGTTTTCAAAATACTATTGTGTTATAGTTTTAAACAGTTTTTATCTACAGAGGAAATAGACACGAACCTGCTCTCAGAATATCTCTCTCAGACTGAAGAGCAGGCGGACCAACTTTCCAAATAGGGGAGAAGCACTAAAAACCCAATAGTTGTTCTTTCGAGGAAAATAATGCAAAAAAGGTCAGTCTGAAGACCTCTCGTATTGCCAACCTTCCTACAATGGCAGTACATATGTTTTTATGAATTCTACGACACATAATGAAAGGAAACGTATCACACCCTTTAGTGAAGTGAATGGTTTCACCCACTACTCTGCCAGAGAACCGCGGTGTTCTATGATATTACATTGTGCGCAGGCGAGTGAGGTTGATGGAAACTCTACTTTTTCACAAGGCTAAGGATCAAAGTCCAAACCAAACATTAATTTGTTGCTTTTTCATGAAATCCACCGGACAACAGTGACTACGATGGCGACTTCACAATTGGGAAAGCATGAACGTAAGTACTCAAATGTGATTATTGATTACATTCGGCGTATTGTGTTGTCTATTCTGAGTGTTGTGGATTACTTATACCAGAATGGGTGAAAAACCTAAAATTGGCTTTCTTGACCCCCATTGCCACACCTTGATTCAGACAACATGCCATTTTGTTTATGAAAAGTGTAGGCTCCATACTCTGTGCTACTCCTGTGTGTGTGTGTGTGTGTGTGTGTGTGTGTGTGTGTGTGTGTGTGTGTGTGTGTGTGTGTGTGTGTGTGTGTGTGTGTGTGTGTCATACTTCATATCTTATTATGGAATCCACACAAATGGAAAACATATGTTAATACATGTTTCAAGATAACTAAATCTATGATAATGCATGAACTCTACTGCTGCTCTGTAGACTACTTACTGCACTTGATGTTTTAATAAGGGTACACTGACTGACTTGTATCGGTTGACTGATTTACTCAATAAATCCTATCTGAAATGGGATTGTTTTTTAAAATTATATCTTTAGGGATATTTTAATACATAATTGTTATTCTATTACAGCAAGTTCAGGGGGACAACAAAAGACAAAAAGAAACAGCATTGCCCCCCCTATAGAATGTAAGCATAACACACACACACTGCCATACAATGATTGTACAATATGTTGTGGAGCAGAGTACATTAACAATAGTGTGCACCTTTAGACAGACACACTGTGACAATTTTAACTTCTTTTTTTAATTTGGGTCTTGAACTGAAGTAATAATTTTGCGTTGTTTTTAGTTTCCGAGCTGAGGATTGTCATAGTGGGGAAGACAGGAGCAGGGAAGAGTGCATCAGGAAACACCATCCTGGGAAGTACAGAGTTCGAAGTAGATTGTGCTGCCCAGTCTGTTACCAAACAATGTGATAGGAGCAGTGAGACAGAGATGGGCATCACAGTCATCGACACCCCAGGTCTGTTTGACACACAACTCCCAGAGTCTTCAGTGAGGACCCAACTGGTGGAGTGCATCGCCCTCTCCTCTCCTGGACCCCATGTCTTCCTGCTTGTTGTCCAAATTGGTCGTTTTACAGAGGAACAGCAGAATGCTGTTAAGAGGATCCAGGACATATTTGGAGAGGCAGCAGTGAGACACACCATGGTTCTGTTCACCTGTGGAGATAAATTAAAAAAGAAGAGCATTGAGGAGTTCATCCAAGAGGCTGATGCAAGACTAAAGCAGCTCATTGAGACATGTGGAAACCGATACCACGTCTTCAACAATGAGAACACATACGACCGTGAGCAAGTAAAGCTGCTGATGGACAAAGTTACAGCCATGGTGAAGGAGAATGAAGGGAGGTGTTACACCAATGACATGTACCACCAAGTGGAGAAAGCCATACAGAGGAGAGAGGAAGAACTGAAACAGGGGTATGAAAAAGAGCTGAAAGAGAAGGAAGACCTGGAGTCAGAATTAGAGCGAGCAATGAAGGCACTGGATCTGAAAGACTCTGATATACAAGAAAAGCAGAAACAGATAGATGACCTGCAGGCACAAGTGAAACGGATAAAAGAGGACAAAGACTTGCTAAAAAAGAAGAAACAGACAGTCAGAGAAAAGGCAGAAAAAGACTTTGACAAGAAAAATATTGTTGTTAAATTCGCTAAAAAATCTGCTGAACGCTGTACCACACACTGATGTTCTGCACAAACATGTTGTAAAAGAGCAGAGCAGTGGCAGAGACTGTTGGCATGGTGTCATTATGAAGTTAATGCTTGACTTCATAACTATCACTGCTTGGTGTGGGCAGCCATGTTAGGCTTGGACAGCCATGTTAGGCTTGGGCAGCCATGTTAGGCTTGGACAGCCATGTTAGGCTTGGGCAGCCATGTTAGGCTTGGGCAGCCATGTTAGGCTTGGACAGCCATGTTAGGCTTGGGCAGCCATGTTAGGCTTGGGCAGCCATGTTAGCCTTAGACAGCCATTTTACTGTAAGTGATTATACATGGACTCTGCAAATACAACAGCAGCCAGAATTTGAGCACTTATGTTGCACATTAACCCAGTTCAAACACCTGTATTATCAGCCAGACAAAGACAATGATACAAATAATGCTTGTGTTGATGGCTTTTTGCATAATGCTTGCTTACATAATGCAATATTAATCTCATGCTAATGTATATTATATTCTATGATGAATATATTTTCATAGAATGCTAGAGGAGTTTGTTAACCATATGAACTTAGTATGTATTTTGCTTTATTCAAATGAGTTGTTTAATAGAATGACTGTTCATGTCATCTTTGATCTTCATGGTACAATGACTTTAGAATGTAAAGTTTGGACTTCACATTGCAGTAAAGTGTATCTTTAATTAACCTTCCATTTTGTAATACAGTGTCAATGTCCTTTGTTTTTACTCTTCATTAGTGTGTGTTGGGTTTGCACAGAAAGGCACTGAGCAGTGTAATAGTTAAAAATAGTGCTGGTTTAAAAAAACAAATGAAGTTCATTTAATATTTGTTCCTGTTTGCTCAAGAAAAGACACAAACCACGAAAGCAATATTTTTAAAGTATCAATACAATGTCCATGAAAATTAGCAGCCATTGTATACTTAAGCAATGAGGCACCTTGGGGGTGTGGTATATGGCCAAAACACCAGGCTAACGGCTGTTCTTAAGCACGATCCAACGCGGAGTGCCTAGATACAGCTCTTGGCCGTGGTATGTTGGCCATACACCACAAACCCCCAAGGTGTCTTATTGCTAAGATTAATTGGTTACCAACCTAATTAGTGCAGAAAAAGTCAATGTCATTCCCTTGGTATATGGTCTGATATACCACGGCTGTCAGCCAATCAGCATTCAGGGCTCAAACCACCCAGGTTATACTCTTTATTTGTCAATTCCTGATGGATTCATGTTCAGAGACAGATGGGAGGGTTGAGAGGAGCTGAAGGGTGGGACTAAAAATAGCAATATACTGTGTATGTATATAGTATGTATAAGCTGAAACCTAAGTGTTGTTAGTCCATTAGTTTACTCCAATTAGGGCAGGGGTGGAAGGGTCAGGGGAAAATAACAAAGAAAAAAAAATATATATATTATATATATTTTACAAAATAATACATGGGGGATTTGAAATTACGCAGACAATTACAATGATGGAAGCCACAATATACCTGCAATATTAGAGCTCATCTACCAGAAACAAGAAGGAAGAAAACACCCTGTTACAAGCAGGAAACAAGTTATGGACCAACCAGAAATGTGGTCATGTCAACCCTGGATGATGCATGTGTGACTTTTTCACCTGTTTTGCACATTGGAACATTCCAATCTTTTAGGACATGAACAGGCAGAACAGGTTGCATAAGCAAAGCATAGTTCCATTGTTTTCAGGAAGGTGTTCCCATGGTGAAAGGTGGGACAGGAGGCAGACTAAGGGCAAATATTCACTGTTCTCCGTCAGAGAAATATACCCTTAAAACAGAGGAGTGGTAAACTGTTTATTACAAATTAAATTCTACAATGTGTGACATAATAAATAATTACTGACAAATGGATCAATCAAATCAGGAAGGTGTAAACATGGCAGGGACAGGTGGGATGATGAGAGACAGGAGGAGTGATAGGAGGGACAGGAAGGGTGATAGGAGGGACAGGAGAGAGAAGATGGGTGATAGGAGGGACAATAACAGGGATGGGAGAGATGAGAGGAGGGGAAAGTGAGGAAGGTGATACAATTCGTAAAGTGTTTATGGTTCGTCCACAACTTGTTTCCTGCTTGTAGCAGGACGTGTTTAAAGGAATGTTGTCTCTAACTATAAGTCACATGATTTTTTTGTAGATAATGTTCCCATAGTGATGTTTTGTAATGAAAGTCGAGATGTCCTTGGATGAATGTCAACAAGAAACTCGACCGATGTTGTTAAAAGTCAGACACATATCTCAACAAACATTGGGTGTAGGAATTTTGTCTCTTTGCCACCTGGAACACAACAATGGTTTCAGTACCACACCCCCCTCATAACCACCAGGAAACTAAGGCTTTAACTAAATCTAAACATGTATCTTTCATTTACAATCTGTAAAAACTATGGGAATAGAAATGTTCAGAACTTTTGTGACACATCACAGTTAAAAAATATATGCAGATAGAAATCAAAGCTGGATGGGAGGGGATGTAAGTCGAAGCCTAAGTGTTGTTGTGCATTATTTGACTCAAATTAGGGGGGGGGGGGGGGGGGGGTTGTAAATTCACACTCACATAACCACGGTTCAATGACCTTAAAAGCGCATTCAGCTGACATAGAAAACAACTTAAGCGACACATTCATTTTTTCAAGGCGCCAATAACTGTGTTGTTTTTTTCTCGTTCTGCTTTGAGTTACCAAGGACACAGATTTTACAACGTGACTAACTGCCAAAAAGAATTCATAAGGCTGTGTCTGGTGTGGCGTTCCTGACAGACACCATCTAGTCTACTTTATGTAACCTGTACAGTCTACTTTATGTAACCTGTATAATCTACTTTATGTAACCTCTATAGTCTACTTTATGTGACCTGTATAGTCTACTTTATGTAACCTGTATAGTCTACTTTATGTAACCTGTATAGTCTACTTTATGTAACCTGTATAGTCTACTTTATGTAACCTGTATAGTCTACTTCATGTAACCAGTATAGTCTACTTTATGTAACCTGTCTAGTCTACTTTATGTAACCTGTATAGTCTACTTCATGTAACCAGTATAGTCTACTTTATGTAACCTGTATAGTCTACTTTATGTAACCTGTATAGTCTACTTCATGTAACCTGTATAGTCTACTTTATGTAACCTCAATAGTCTACTTTATGTAACCTGTATCGTCTACTTTATGTAACCTCTATAGTCTACTTTATGTAACCTCTATAGTCTACTTTATTTAACCTGTATAGTCTACTTTATGTAACCTGAATCGTCTACTTTATGTAACCTCTATAGTCTACTTTATGTAACCTCAATAGTCTACTTCATGTAACCTGTATAGTCTACTTTATGTAACCTGTCTAGTCTACTTTATGTAACCTGTATAGTCTACTTTATGTAACCTGTATAGTCTACATTATGTAACCTGTATAGTCTACTTTATGTAACCTGTATAGTCTACATTATGTAACCTGTATAGTCTACTTTATGTAACCTGTATAGTCTACATTATGTAACCTGTATAGTCTACTTTATGTAACCTGTATAGTCTACATTATGTAACCTGTATAGTCTACTTCATGTAACCTGTATCGTCTACTTTATGTAACCTGTATAGTCGACGTTATGCAACCTCAATAGTCTACTTTATGTAACCTGTATAGTCTACATTATGTAACCTGTATAGTCTACTTTATGTAACCTGTATAGTCTACTTTATGTGACTTGTATAGTCTACATTATGTAACCTCAATAGTCTACTTTATGTAACCTGTATAGTCTACTATATGTGACCTTTATAGTCTACTTTATGTAGCCTGTATAGTCGACGTTATGCAACCTCTATAGTCTACTTTATGTGACTTGTATAGTCTACTTTATGTAACCTGTATAGTCTACTTTATGTAACCTGTATAGTCTACTTTATGTAACCTGTCTAGTCTACTTTATGTAACCTGTATAGTCTACTTTATGTAACCTGTATAGTCTACTTTATGTAACCTGTATAGTCTACTTTATGTAACCTGTATAGTCTACTTTATGTAACCTGTATAGTCTACTTTATGTAACCTGTATAGTCTACTTTATGTAACCTGTATAGTCTACTTCATGTAACCTGTATAGTGTACTTTATGTAACCTGTATAGTCTACTTTATGTAACCTGTATAGTCTACTTTATGTAACCTGTATAGTCTACTTTATGTAACCTGTATAGTCTACTTTATGTAACCTGTATAGTCTACTTTATGTAACCTGTATAGTCTACTTTATGTAACCTGTATAGTCTACTTCATGTAACCTGTATAGTCTACTTTATGTAACCTCAATAGTCTACTTTATGTAACCTGTATCGTCTACTTTATGTAACCTCTATAGTCTACTTTATGTAACCTCTATAGTCTACTTTATGTAGCCTGTATAGTCGACGTTATGCAACCTCTATAGTCTACTTTATGTAACCTGTATAGTCTACTTTATGTAACCTGTATAGTCTACTTTATGTAACCTGTATAGTCTACATTATGTAACCTGTATAGTCTACATTATGTAACCTGTATAGTCTACTTTATGTAACCTGTATAGTCGACGTTATGCAACCTCTATAGTCTACTTTATGTAACCTGTATAGTCTACTTTATGTAACCTGTATAGTCTACTTTATGTAACCTGTATAGTCTACTTTATGTAACCTGTATAGTCCACTTTATGTAACCTGTATAGTCTACTTTATGTAACCTGTATAGTCTACTTTATGTAACCTGTATAGTCTACTTTATGTAACCTGTATATACTTTATGTAACCTGTATAGTCTACTTTATGTAACCTGTATAGTCTACTTTATGTAACCTGTATAGTCTACTTTATGTAACCTGTATAGTCTACTTTATGTAACCTGTATAGTCTACTTTATGTAACCTGTATAGTCTACTTTATGTAACCTGTCTAGTCTACTTTATGTAACCTGTATAGTCTACTTTATGTAACCTGTATAGTCTACTTTATGTAACCTGTATAGTCTACTTTATGTAACCTGTATAGTCTACTTTATGTAGCCTGTATAGTCGACGTTATGCAACCTCTATAGTCTACTTTATGTAACCTGTATAGTCTACTTTATGTAACCTGTATAGTCTACTTTATGTAACCTGTATAGTCTACTTTATGTCACCTGTATAGTCTACTTTATGTCACCTGTATAGTCTACTTTATGTCACCTGTATAGTCTACTTTATGTAACCTGTCTAGTCTACTTCATGTAACCTGTATAGTTTACTTTATATAACCTGTATAGTCTACTTCATGTAACAAGTATAGTCTACTTTATGTAACCTGTATCGTCTACTTTATGTAACCTGTCTAGTCTACTTTATGTAACCTGTATGGTCTTCTTTATGTAACCTCTATAGTCTACTTTATGTAACCTGTATAGTATTTTTATGTAACCTGTATAATCTACTTCATGTAACCTCTATGGTCTACTTTATGTGACCTGTATAGTCTACTTTATGTGACCTGTATAGTCTACTTTATGTAACCTGTCTAGTCTACTTTATGTAACCTGTATGGTCTTCTTTATGTAACCTCTATAGTCTACTTTATGTAACCTGTATAGTATTTTTATGTAACCTGTATAGTCTACTTTATGTGACCTGTATTGTCTACTTTATGTACCCTGTATAGTCTACTTTATGTAACCTGTCTAGTCTACTTTATGTAACCTGTATAGTCTACTTTATGTGACTTGTATAGTCTACTTTATGTAACCTGTATAGTCTACTTTATGTAACCTCAATAGTCTACTTTATGTAACCTTTATCGTGTACTTTACGTAACCTCTATAGTCTACTTTATGTAACCTGTATAGTCTACATTATGTAACCTGTATAGTCTACTTTATGTAACCTGTACAGTCTACTTTATATAACTTCTATAGTCTACTTTATGTAACCTGTATAGTATACTTTATATAACTTCTATAGTCTACTTTATGTAACCTGTATAGTATACTTTATATAACTTCTATAGTCTACTTTATGTAACCTGTATAGTCTACTTCATGTAACCAGTATAGTCTACTTTATGTAACCTGTGTAGTCTACTTTATGTAACCTGTATGGTCTTCTTTATGTAACCTCTATAGTCTACTTTATGTAACCTGTATAGTATTTTTTATGTTTCCTGTATAGTCTACTTTATGTGACCTGTATAGTCTACTTTATGTAACCTGTATAGTCTACTTTATGTACCCTGTATTGTCTACTTTATGTAACCTGTCTAGTCTACTTTATGTAACCTGTATAGTCTACTTTATGTAACCTGTATAGTCTACTTCATGTAACCAGTATAGTCTACTTTATGTAACCTGTCTAGTCTACTTTATGTAACCTGTCTAGTCTACTTTATGTAACCTGTATAGTCTACTTTATGTAACCTGTATAGTCTACTTCATGTAGCCAGTATAGTCTTCTTTATGTAACCTGTCTAGTCTACTTCATGTAACCTGTATAGTCTACTTTATGTAACCTCAATAGTCTACTTTATGTAACCTGTATCGTCTACTTTATGTAACCTCTATAGTCTACTTTATGTAACCTGTATAGTCTACTTTATGTGACCTGTATAGTCTACTTTATGTAACCTCAATAGTCTACTTTATGTAACCTGTATAGTCTACTTTATGTTACCTGTATAGTCTACTTCATGAAACTTTATAGTCGACTTTATGTAACCTGTATAGTCCACTTTATGTAACCTCTATGGTCTACTCTATGTAACCCGTATAGTCTACTTTATGTAGCCCGTATAGTCTACTTTATGTAACCTGTATAGTCTACTTTATGTGACCTGTATAGTCTACTTTATGTGACCTGTATAGTCTACATTATGTAACCTGTATAGTCTACATTATGTAACCTGTCTAGTCTACTTTATGTAACCTGTATAGTCTACATTATGTAACCTGTATAGTCTACTTTATGTAACCTCTATAGTCTACTTTATGTAACCTGTATAGTCTACTTTATGTAACCTGTATAGTCTACTTTATGTAACCTGTATAGTCTACTTTATGTAACCTGTATAGTCTACATTATGTAACCTGTATAGTCTACATTATGTAACCTGTCTAGTCTACTTTATGTAACCTGTATAGTCTACTTTATGTAACCTGTATAGTCTACTTTATGTAACCTGTATAGTCTACTTTATGTAACCTGTATAGTCTACTTTATGTAACCTGTATAGTCTACTTTATGTAACCTGTATAGTCTACATTATGTAACCTGTATAGTCTACATTATGTAACCTGTATAGTCTACTTTATGTAACCTTCAAGGGGGATATGTTGGTCACATTCATATTCTTCACTTTATTGAGTGCTTGCATGTCTTCTGTTTGACACCAAGTTATATCTAGTACATTGTCCTGTCTTTATACAGTATACAGTATACTGTATATTCTGGTAATGGGAAAAATGTGTAGTTTTCACTTTTGGTTACTTGACAATAGCACATTTAAAAATAGAATATGACGATGAAGGGGTGAGGTTTGAATGTAAAGGGCAACATTTTCTGTGAGCACTGAGGGTCTGTGAGACGGTGATGATTATTTAGTCAGATTTAGTGTAAATAGTGTGAAAGTGCATTGCCCACCAATGCAATCAGCAAGATGTTATAATCCAAACGTATTTATTTAAAATGCTATGTTTCTTTAAAAAAAGGGGTTGTGATATTTCACTGTGGATAAGTGTCTTCTTACTGAGGCTACTAAGAGTAGTTTTGAAGCCATGCATTTATACACGTGTCTTGTTTTTCTTTGTATACAATAATAAAATGCAGTACGACAGGATCTTTCTAAATGTGTCTCCGTCCATGATTATATATCACAGTCTCAAGGTTAATGTACAGTGCCTTGCGAAAGTATTGGGCCCCCTTGAACTTTGCGACCTTTTGCCACATTTCAGGCTTCAAACATAAAGATATAAAACTGTATTTTTTTTGTGAAGAATCAACAACAAGTGGGACACAATCATGAAGGGGAACGACATTTATTGGATATTTCAAACCTTTTTAACAAATCAAAAACTGAAAAATTGGGCGTGCAAAATTATTCAGCCCCCTTAAGTTAATACTTTGTAGCACCACCTTTTGCTGCGATTACAGCTGTAAGTCGCTTGGGGTATGTCTCTATTAGTTTTGCACATCGAGAGACTGAATTTTTTTCCAATTCCTCCTTGCAAAACAGCTCGAGCTCAGTGAGGTTGGATGGAGAGCATTTGTGAACAGCAGTTTTCAGTTCTTTCCACAGAACTGTCCTCATTCAGGGAAATATAACATTCTTGACTCTCAAAATGTGCAGTAACCAAGTCAATATTCATCACTAAGAGTAAAAAGCAAAACCTATGTTCATGCTGTTAGTGATTGAGACCCATACCAGGCCAAACACAAAACTACAACATAGAAAAAAGAACATAGACTACCCACCCAACTCACGCCCTGACCATACTAAAACAAAGACATAACAAAAGAACTAAGGTCAGAACGTGACACAGAGCTAGACGTCAATAACTTCTTTATATTTACAGACTGGTCCTCAGCCATAACATGGGTTAATCTTAAATCAGTCTCATCAATAATGTAATATATGTTGCATAGTGTGGGAGCCATTATCTACAGTAATTTACCATCCCTAAGAACTGCAACATGTTTCTTTTCATAATTCATTTTAACGCTTATAAAATCACTATTTCTCTATCTTCATCTATTTTCTTGTCCTGTTGGCTTAGAATATGTCCTAAATACTTAACATAAGTCGACCATTATTAAAACTTATTCTTGCTAACTTTATAACCTTATTCAACAACAAAATATTATAATACTATTATATCAATTTCACAGCTTTATAGTGTTAAATTTCTCCCAAAAATATAATCCACATACAACAAAAGCTAACTACCTAAAGGAGTATAAAACTTGGAATCCAAACCACCCCTAACTATCTGGGTGAACTAAAATGTAAGAAAAACTCATTTACTAAATTTAGGAGAGTACTAGAATCAGGGACGCAGGAAACTCTTAAAATAATACTTGTATTTAATCCTTATAAATCCAGCACCATTCTCTTTCCCACTAAGGGTGGAGGAGCCTTTCGGACTAAAAACATGGACAAGTAGAAAAAAAACAACAACTTCTTCTCCTCCAATAATAACATCATTATCCATTTTTTAATTAAACATAGGCATAATCCCTGCTATTACTTCTGGTTTTAATAAATACTGCCTTCAATTAGGTCAATCAAATAATTCAGGAGTAACAGTTACAGGTAGAACTCCTTTAATAAATCCCACATCTGTCACTCATTTTAACCATAACATCTCTGGTATCCCTGTGTCTAGCTTGAAACTTTCTCTCTGCTCTCGCTCTCGTTGTCTCTGTCTCTCTCTCTATATTGCTCTCTGTCTCTCTCTCTCTCTTGCTCTCTGTCTCTCTCTCTATCCTGCTCTCTGTCTCTCTCTCTATCCTGCTCTCTGTCTCTCTGTCTATCCTGCTCTCTGTCTCTCTCTCTATCTTGCTCTCTGTCTCTCTCTCTATCTTGCTCTCTGTCTCTCTCTCTATCCTGCTCTCTGTCTCTCTTTCTATCCTGCTCTCTGTCTCTCTTTCTATCCTGCTCTCTGTCTCTCTCTCTATCTTGCTCTCTGTCTCTCTCTCTATCTTGCTCTCTGTCTCTCTCTCTATCCTGCTCTCTGTCTCTCTGTCTATCCTGCTCTCTGTCTCTCTCTCTATCTTGCTCTCTGTCTCTCTCTCTATCTTGCTCTCTGTCTCTCTCTCTATCTTGCTCTCTGTCTCTCTCTCTATCTTGCTCTCTGTCTCTCTCTCTATCCTGCTCTCTGTCTCTCTGTCTATCCTGCTCTCTGTCTCTCTCTCTATCTTGCTCTCTGTCTCTCTGTCTATCCTGCTCTCTGTCTCTCTATCTTGCTCTCTGTCTCTCTCTCTATCTTGCTCTCTGTCTCTCTTTCTCCGTCTCAGAATGTAGGAATAATTACTATTGTGACTTTTGATAAGTTATTAGGTCTCACACGTATACGAGTTATCGCTTCTTATGACTTTTGACTGGTCAATAAACCTATCTCACACGCGCATCATTTTTCCCCTGCTGATATCCTTCTTGAAACTTTCTCTCTCTCTTTCTCTACACTTGCCTTCTTGTCTTCTTTTCCGGGCTTCAGACAGCCAGGTATTTAACCCTCGACCTGCTGTTTCCCTTGACTATCTAAACATGTCTTATGTATCTACTTTATCATTCATTCTAATATTTCTCATTTTAATTGCATCTAGACGTCTCTCAAATTCGTACTTCTTTCTCCATTTTGGGCATTAGATTTACCTCTCATCCCCGGTTAATTCCGGGACCTCTTTTGAGGATTTACCACCAATGTTTATTCAATTACTGTTATGCATACTCAATTACTATATTGATTTTCTAATATGTATTCTCACTTTCTATGGGTGTACTCTACTGTTATCATACTTAATCTCACTTACTCCCGTTAGTCCTAGACTAACGTAACTTACTTGACTTTATTTCTCCTTCTATATTACGTTTTCCGGCTACTGTATACCAACCAGTTTTACTTTTAGGTCTTACTGTTAGATAGTTTACATTGGTAATGGCCATAGATACCTTGGGTCATTACGGACCCAAACTTACTTACCTCGAAATGTCTTACTTAGATCTGTGACCCAGTGCCGCCAACACTAACATAGATACTTTTGTCTTAAACTTTCTCAACATTAGATTATATGGACGGTATACCCGATACAAATCTTACTTACTGTTAGTTTTACAGTTAAAATCATCCCTGACCAATGCTTTATAGGAATTTAATCCACTCCATTCTAAGTCATCAACTACACTAATTAGCATAACCCAACGGACAAAAAATCTTACTAGAAAATATTCATATTCATGAAATATAGTGAAACACAGTTTAGCCTTCTTTTTTTTTTATCACCTTCTCATCTCAGATTTAGAAATTATGCTTTACAGCCAAAGCAAGACAAGCATTTGTGTAAATTTATCGATAGCCTAGCATAGCATGGGAAGACCCACTCTCAAACTGTGTCTCTTTAGTATCCTTACATGAGTATAGAAATGACTACTACTACTACTACTATTACTATTATTACTACTACTACTACTACTACTACCACTAGTACTCTCACACAGGGCTTGAGACTGACAGATCTTCACTCCAAACATGAACAGCAAAGTTTATCTGTCTGGTGAGTAGCCTTTAGGTTATAAAGATGGGAACTGAACTGAATGATTTGAAATAGAAAGGTATAGGGGATGTTTTTTCTAATGTGCTTTTTCCTTTAAATTATATGTATAAAGATGTACAGCAGTGGGGAGCATTTATTTAATGTTACCCCACACTTCAGTTAGATGGAACCTTTGTGTGGGTTTTTAACAGTGTTGGTGTGGGCATCTTGTTGACATTCATCCAAGGACACCTCGACTTGCATTACACACCCTCACTGTGGAAATATTTCTCATGAAATCATGTGATTTCACATCTCCTGTCCCTGCCATTATCTATGCTGTCCCTCCCTCTGGCCCTCCCTATCAACCCTCCTGTCAATCCTATCACCCCTCCTGTCTCTCCTATCACCCATCCTGTCTCTCCTATCACCCATCCTGTCTCTCCTATCACCCCTCCAGTCTTACCTATCACCCCTCCTGTCTCTCCTATCACCCCTCCTGTCTCTCCTCTCACCCCCCGTGTCGCTCCTCTCACCCCCCCTGTCTCTCCTCTCACCCCCCCTGTCTCTCTTCTCACCCCTCCTGTTTCTCCTCTCACCCCCCCTGTCTCTCCTCTCACCCCTCCTGTCTCTCCTCTCACCCCCCTGTCTCTCTTCTCACCCCTCCGGTCTCTCCTACTACCCCTCCTGTCTCTCCTATCACCCCTTCTGTCTCTCCTACCACCCCTCCTGTCCCTCCCATCACCCCTCCTGTCTCTCCTATCACCCCTTCTGTCTCTCCTACCACCCCTCCTGTCCCTCCTATCACCCCTTCTGTCTCTCCTCTCACCCCTCCTGTCTCTCCTCTCACCCCCCTGTCTCTCTTCTCACCCATCCTGTCTCTCCTATCACCCGTCCAGTCTTACCTATCACCACTCCTGTCTCTCCTATCGCCCCTCCTATCTCTCCTCTCACCCCCCGTGTCTCTCCTCTCACCCCCCCTGTCTCTCCTCTCACCCCCCCTGTCTCTCTTCTCACCCCTCCTGTCTCTCCTCTCACCCCCCCTGTCTCTCCTCTCACCCCTCCTGTCTCTCCTCTCACCCCCCTGTCTCTCTTCTCACCCCTTCTGTCTCTCCTACCACCCCTCCTGTCCCTCCTATCACCCCTTCTGTCTCTCCTCTCACCCCTCCTGTCTCTCCTCTCACCCATCCTGTCTCTCTTCTCACCCCTCCTGTCTCTCCTATCACCCCTCCTGTCTCTCCTATCACCCCCCGTGTCTCTCCTCTCACCCCCCCTGTCTCTCCTCTCACCCCCTGTCTCTCTTCTCACCCCTCCTGTTTCTCCTATCACCCCTCCTGTCTCTTCTATCACCCCTCCTGTCTCTCCTATCACCCCTCCTGTCTCTCCTATCACCCCTTCTGTCTCTCCTACCACCTCTCCTGTCTCTCCTCTCACCCCTCCTGTCTCTCCTCTCACCCCTGCTGTCTCTCCTATCACCTCTCCTGTCTCTCCCATCACCCCTCCTGTCCCACATCCTGTCTCTCCCATCACCCCTCCTGTCCCCCATCCTGTCTCTCTTATCACCTCTCCTGTCTCTCCCATCACCCCTCCTGTCCCCCATCCTGTCTCTCTTATCACCTCTCCTGTCTCTTTTATCACCCCTCCTGTCCCCCATCCCGTCTCTCCTATCACCTCTCCTGTCTCTCCCATTACCCCTCCTGTCTCTCATCCATCACCTCTCCTGTCTCTCCCATCACCCCTCCTGTCCCTCATCCTGTCTCTCCTGTCACCTCTCCCGTCCTTGCCATTGGTAGACCTTCCTGAAAACAATGACACAATAATTTTGCTTAAACCTGTTCTGCCAGTTCATGTCTTTAAAGATTAGAGTGTTCCAATGTGGTTAGCCAAAAAGATGACAAGATAATTGACAGAGTCATTTTCTAGGCTTAATAACAAACAGACATGCCACATTTCTGGTTCTTCCACAACTGGTTTCCTGCTTGTAGAAGGGCACGGTTGCACAAATAATTTTCTCTAACTATAAGTCACATGTTTTCATGAGAAAATGTTTCTGCAGTGAGAGTATGCAATGCAAGTCAAGGTATCCTTGAGAGAGCCAGTAGTCATACACTCATTGTTTGTTTAGGGCATCACCGTCTCTCATCACACAGACACTTCAGTTAAAAGGCCGCTCAATTTTAAATGTCGGTTATCGGTAGTGGTATCATTTTAATTGTCGGAGTAGAGGACCTTGTGCATTTCAGGTAAAATAACAACATAATGTTTAAATCCCAGGACAAATTAGCTGGCAAAAACAAGCTAGCTTTCCCCAAATGAATATAGTTGGTTCATTGATATTTCAACCTGCTTGTCCTGATCGCGTCTTGTGTGGGTGGACAAATATTTTGCGGGTTTAGACGGTATGTACTGCCTGAAGGGGCAGCAGCCCCTAAATGGCATAAGCTGCTCATCAACAGTAACGGGCCCAGGGTTGTAAATCAGGGGAAGGCAGCCCACCCATTTGTCCCACACTGACCTGATTGCAGCTAGCATGTCTCTCTGCCGCCGAGCTGGTCTGGTGTCTCGGTTATCAACGCCTTCCCTCCAAATTAGTGCAGTCCAGAATGATTTTCTTGATGATGTCTGGGATAAACAGATCAAAAGAAGACTTAATGTCCTGCACATGAGTATCCGCCATCCGCGTCAGGCCCTGGTTGCATCCTTCTCACATTAGCAGCCATGCAGGGTGGCTCATTCCTTGGACAAGAGTACCAAAAAATGTCACAATTTCTTAACATCCATATTTCTCCTCCTGCAGGATGATGATGAGCTGGTCCTGGAGCTAGCTGGGGTCAATCTCATCCTCTTCTTCCAACTCACTGTCAGACTTTAAATTGAAATTCTTCAGCCTCCAAAGTTGAAGACGCTCCTTCCACACTAGCTTCTCTCTCTGCAAAATGATTTCTCAGGCCCCCCGAGCAGAGATACTTTTTTTTCTATGCGGTTCTATTATTTGTTCTATGTTTTCTCGAATGTGGTATGGAGCCACACATGCAAGCTATTTGTTGTCACTCCCCAATTTGCACCTGGCTGGGTTAGAGTGTGGGGAAAATAATGCATTCGTTTTTTACAATGTATGGAAATAATGTATTGTAATAACATTGTGCGGGTTCCCCCAAGACATTGTGTAGTTTCACACACTACAAAGTTTAAAGAGTATGAGAAAAGCGGGAGACAGGCAGACAGGCAGGGAGACAGACAGGTTCTTGGTGCTATGTTGAAACAGTAGGCCCAGGGTGGAGAAAGACAGACTGAAGGCACACAGCAAACCTTTTTGTTACCTTTTTTTTGTTTTCACCTATACACACACTTTTCCACACTTCTATTACACACAGCTCCAGTGGACCTGAACACCACATGTTATAAGTAGGGGGGTGCACAGTGTGCACTCAATGAAAATGTGTTATTTTATATGTTCTTCACAGAAAATTGGAAAAGACCAATGAGTCTCAGGTTGAAAAAATGATTCATTGTGTGATTTTTCTTTCAGTAAACATTAAAAATGGATCCCACAGACCCGAACACCACACAAGGGTTAAACTTCTTGAATCAGATCTTTTTTGTGTTCAAATACACATTTAGATTTGTGAACAGCTATCCACAACAACCGCAATCTGTAAAGCACAAATAGCTAAATGAGAGAGCAGCAGTGTGATTCACATCAACGCGCTATGTAGATATAAAAAATAAGTGAAATCTGTATCGCCATAGTCTACACCACTGCTGTCATCCTAACCTCCAAGTGTTTATTCAAGTTGGATCATCTTTGGATGCCGACAGCAGTCGCACCATTGGAAGACATAGCTTGGACTGTTCCAGCTCTTTTCCCGCGATCCATCAAACACATTTGCTGTGTCATCATCGTGGTCTCTGACTTGTGGTCAGACTCGCTCAGGTGGAACAAATTTAAACTTTAACCTTTTTTTCAATGCTGATTTGAATGTCATTGATTAAACAGAGAAGTGTCAAAGATTTTTTCCAGCAAACCTCCTTTCTGAATTTAAAAGTAATCCTCGAAGTGATCATAGTTTCTCAAAAGTATCTGTAATCTGTTTACAATATTTCTGCTGGTAACAGAATGGATTACAGTTACCGGTTTCTGTAATCCCTTACATGTAATCTGTTACCAACCCTGGTTACACATAGTACCCTACAACTAGGCATATGCCCCATACTGCTATAAAACGTCAGCTGCATCTCCACTTGCATCTCCACTTGTAGACATGACTTCAGATACCCAACAGTCAGGCAAAGGTAAGGACGTCTATAAAGTTACTATTACAAGACACAAGCCTGAACAATTCTTGTTGCATGTTTTTATATAAAAAATGGGTGTTTTCTGCAAATTGACATTCAGAGAGGATGACGAAGATTAAAGTGTCAAACTTCAGGAAAGACTGCATTTGCAATTTATATTATACAAATCTTCATTTAATAAGTTTATTGTAACGAGATAATGAATACATGTCATTTGTAAATATTGATGGGTTGTATGTTTAGTCACAATATTGTTTTGAACGTTGGTTTTGGACTGATGCCCAACTGAGCATTCTACTTAATGCTTCGTCAATGAGCACTGATGACGATATAATCTTTATAGTGGCTTGGAAATGAAATTACATTCGAAAGGAGGCAAATAATTAGGAAAGTCTTTGATATTTTGATGTCACCAGATTGACTTTTAGCTGCAGTATAAAGCTAGCTATTTAGCTAGCTCAGATTGCAGGGAAGCCACCGGATTTTAACTAGCTAATGACAGTTTTTCCATTTGTCTAAAGTAAAGTTGTTCAAGACATTATGATGTAGTCATTATGCACGTTCCTAAAACCGGACAGATATGGACATAAATATTAAATGCACTTCTGCAAGTCTAATGACCGAGGTAAAAACAATGTCAGGTTGGATATTCAACGGAGATTCACCTGTAGTTTTCCTTACATCCACCAACAGCAGTTAGGGACCGTCAACATAGTGACAAATCACATTTTAAAAATGTCATTATCTCTTTAACCATTACTCCAAAAACGTGAAAAACTGGTTATAGCTAACCCGATGGCACAGACACACATTTTTTTTTTGTCGATTTACATCTTGCACTATTTTAAATGATTAATTTGCACTTTTGAATTTCAATAGCTCATTGGTCATGTGACCTACTAACTTAAAACAAGGTTCAGAATGTCCACTGACTACGCTTCTCTATTGCACACCCTTTAGTTTGTCCATTTTCATCTCACACGTTTTTCCATAAATGTTTCCAAATAAAACATTTCAATAGCTCCTTGGTCATGTGACCTAATGACTTCAAACAAGGTTCAGAATGTCCAATGACTACCCTTATATATTGCACACCCTTTCGTTTGTCCATTTTCATCTCACATGATTTGACACTAATTTTTCAAAATGTCATATTTCAGTAGCTCCTTGGTCATGTGACCTAATGACTTCAAACAAGGTTCAGACTAGCTGACTAGCCTTCTACAACGCACGCACACCCTTTAGTTTTTCAAATTTCATCTCACAAGATTTTACATACATTTTTCCATATTTAAAATGTCAATAGCTCCTTGGTCATGTGACCTACTGACTTCAAACAAGGTTCAGAATGTCCACTTAGTGGGCCTACACATTGCACACCCTTTAGTTTGTCCATTTTCATCTCACACGTTTTTCCATAAAATTTCCAAATTTAAAATTTCAATAGCTCCTTGGTCATGTCACCTAATGACTTCAAACTGGGTTCAGATTGTCCACTGACTACCTTTCTATATTGCACACCCTGTAGTTTGTCCATTTTCATCTCACACATTTTTCCATGAATTTTTCCAAATGTAAAACGTCAATAGGTCATGTGACCTACTGACTTCAAACTGGGTTCAGAATGTCCACTGACTACCTTTCTATATTGCACACCCTGTAGTTTGTCCATTTTCATCTCACACATTTTTACATGAATTTTTCCAAATGTCAATAGCTCCTTGGTGATGTGACCTACTGACTTCAAACAAGGTTCAGAATGTCCACTGACTACCCTTCTATATTGCACACTCTAGTTTGTGTACTGTAAAATCACGCGGTGTAACATACATTTTTCATAGATTTAAATTTCAACAGCTCCTTGGTCATGTCAATTACACACCTAAGAAGCGTGCAGTGGATAATATACACCCATATTGCATAACCTCTAGTCATGTAGCTTCTATATTGTTGTACATTAATATTAGTTTGGGGGTTCAGTCCAGTGTTTACCCTTTTCTTTAATATTTATCTATAATAATTGGTAGTTCTAAGTACTTATTTCCCTGTTTTTTTATTTTGCCACAGTATTTAACAGCGGTACACAATAGGAGAGAGACAGATAATATCTCCTTTCGTCGTTAATATCAACCATAAAGGAAAATGGCAACGTATGAAAGTCATGTTATTAATTGTCCAAAGCAGGGATGGAGAGTGAGCTAGTGAAGTAGGCTGCAGTGGGTTTGCTGGTCAATACATATATTGAACATGTAACCAAAGTAGTGGTGGCCAGTAAATCAATGAATACAAATTTAACATTGACAATTTAACAGAAATTGTAAACCTTTAATCTTTTCCAACATGTCAACAGACACTTTGTTGAACTCTGAAATCATAGGCATGAACTGAACATATGGCTGTCCCACACAACTACATAAAAATAATTTACATTTACTTTGAATTAAATGTCATTACATACCATATGTTTTTAGTATATCCTCAGCCATTTCTTTTCGCAGTTGCTCCATGTGTTTTTGTGAAGGTTCTATATCAATTTGGGAGGGGATGTTGGGGAAGTTCTGTGCAATAAAATATAGTTTCTGACCTAATTGTCACATAAACAGCTAACCATTCATTATTGAAAATATAACCATCAAACCTCCATTAGAAAGACCCCACAGCTGAAGGTGTCCTGCTGCATGGTGGGAGTTATTTCTCCTGCTTTCCACTTTGTCCACCCAGTCGTCTTTTCCATGGCAGGATCTTCTCATTTTGAAGTATTCTCTTTTTTATGTGAACATGGAATTCTGATTAGTTACGGGCAAATGAATACACAGGCCAAATTTGCATGCTGTTTTCCTTCTCACTATAATCTATTAGAGGTCATTTACTTTATGCCCCATGCTACACACAGCCTAAATTATAGGCACTGAACCATTTACAGGACATGAATAAAAGTAGCATATAGGACCCAACCCTATCACAGAGTGAATAAATGTAGAGCGTTTGTAGACTTTAAGAAATAACTATTAAGTGACAGTTTCATCAGTAGGTGCTTAAATAAAGTCATATCACAGATGACAGTGCCAACCACATTTATGACAAGACACAATGAATTGTAATCACCAAAGTGTGTTAAAGTGTGTTTGTCAAAATAATATCTGAAAATGTCAGCTGTTGAACTTAATACTTCTATTTGCAATAGCAATTTATGATGTATGCAGTTGATGAATATTCCATGTACCAACACTACATGTAGGACGGACATAAGACATTCCCACATACAGTAAACACATACAAAGAGGCATTTTTCAGCTATAATTTTTACCACTCAGAATCCAGAATGGATATGACAATGTGGCAGCACAGGATGTAATACACTCTTACAACAATCTACTTTTTGATCTCCTTCACTTCTTATCTGGTAAACTGCTACTGTGTGTCAAGAAAAGAGCCCCAATTAAGGGTTAGTGTACTCCAGTAAAAGAAAGGTCTGGTTTAGATTAAACACTATTGCCCTGTGTCCCCGTTCAGAGGGGCATGAGAGACTAGTCAGTGGTAGAATTGATTTGGCACTGTATTGGCCCAAACACCCACAGACCCACAAGGTTGAGGTTACTCATGGACAGTAATTAGTGATATGTTTGGTTGTTGTTGCATTGATGCATTGTGTCTTCTAACTGTCCAAGAATAGGATTCAAAGTGTTAGGATAAATAAATTCCCATAAATAGAAAGGAGGATGTCTCTCCTCATACCTCTGGCACTTTAGTCAGACTGCCAGACTGTGCACCACAGAGCCAATCAGGAGAGAATACATACAGGTCAACAATGCCAACTGAAAGTCAAGGGGTGTGTCTTTGCCTTTTGGATGACTCTCTCTTTACAGAAAGCCGCTGTGGTTCAAGTCAAGAGCTACCCTTCCCCTTTCAGTCTGCTCTGCACATGTCTGAATGTCACAGAGCCAGCAGCCAAGAGAATTTTCACAGTATGTCATAAAAAAATATTACACTTATGAATGTATGAATTTAAAATGTTAATATGTATTAGATCCAGTACAATGGAATAACTAAGACCTGAATTTGAATGCAGCGTGTTCCGATTCCTCCTTCTCTTTCTGTCCAGCAGGGTCAACCAAAAACACTTGGCCTGATGGTTCATGCAGATACTGGGGAAGCAATATAGAAATGTATTGATCCCTTAAACGATTGTACTATTAAATGACCCATATCACAACCCTCATACCCCTTCACAAAAATGTACCTAAATCAATTTTGGATAAAGGACTTACAATGTTGTCTTTACAATAAGGGCTGTGAAAGGCAGACTGGACTCTTGAGACAAAGAGCTGGGTGCCAAATGCAAAACATGGAACATTACAAATCAAGAGAAGCGTCTGACATGGAAGCACAAACAATACTCCCTTATGACAAAAGAGTATAAACGGTAAGTCATCAATGGAGTAATGAAGTCCAGGTCAGTGTTGCCAACTACTTTTCAGGGTAAGTTGCTAGAGGCAGGTTGATTTGTTGCTAAAAGTTGCTTAATGACATTGTGATGTCATTGCGTGATAACGTAAAACTGCGTCATTATGTGGAATACACAATAAAGTTACTCACATTGACTGGCCATCTCTGAAAAAAATATGATTTGACATTTGTTCAGGTATGGACTCCCACTCTTTTCTGTACTTCTGGCTGTACAATTTTGATTGAGACATGTTGATTGATGTTGTAAATTCTGTTCAAGATCAAACATTCATGACCAACTATAATCATTGGGTTTGGCTCGTCGAACCCGTACTACTGCTGCTGTTGTCAGCCAACAATGACTTGTAATTTGCTGAAATTGCTGTTGGCCGGCTGCTGCCAGTGCACTTTTGCATCTAGGCACGTGTGTTGTGACTGAGTGTGTGACCGAGAAAATCGTTTTGTGTCATTTAGAGGCAAAGTGCATGCATTTTAGCATTTGAGTCACTTTTCAAAAGTTGCTAAAAGTTCAAAATACATTTTTAAAAGTAGCTAAATTTGTTGCTAGGTGCTGTTTGAAAAGAAGTTGCCAGGGTAGTCTGAAAAGTTGCTAAATCTAGCAACAAAATTGCTAAGTTGTCATCACTGGTCCAGGTGTGACTGATGATGAGACACAGGTGTGCGTAATGCCGGTTGCCAGGTGTGCGTAAAGATGGGTTGCCAGGACCAGTGGTTAGTAGACCAGCGATGTTGAGCGCCGGAACGGGTCAGCGGGAGTAGATGTGACAGGTGACACCAACAACAGACAACATTTGAGCACGTTACTGTTGCACATTAACCTTTAATAGTTCAAAGACATGAAAGACTAAATGCATAATACTTGATTACAAATATGAAAACAACTGGTTTGAATAAGTATATACAGTCCTTTGAATACTGTATGATGAACATATTTTACTACAGAAAACAAATGTTCAGAAATACACTATTATAAATTCTTATACAGTAGATGTGTATATACTGAACAAAATGATGAATGCAACATGTCCAGTGTTGGTCCCATGAGCTGAAATAAAACATCCCAGACATTTTTCATAAGCACAAAAATCGTATTTTTCTCAAATGTAGTGCACACATTTGTTTACATCCCTGTTAGTGAGCATTTCTGTTTTGCCAATATAATCCATCCACTGAACAGGTCACAGATGCACCTTGTGCTGGGGACAATAAAGGCCACTAAAATATGGAATTTTGTCAAACAACACAATGCCACAGATGTCTCAAGTTTTGAGGAGGGTGCAATTGGCATGCTGACTGCAGGAATGTCCCCCAGAGCTGTTGCCAGAGAATTGAATGTACATTTTTGGGATCTTTTATTTCAGCTCATTAAACATGGGATCAGCACTTTACATGTTGCATTTGTATTTTTGTTACGTGTAATTATGAAATTAATATGAACTATTTGTGTTTCATCATTCATAATGCTCCCGATAAGAGGTTCATTCTGGACCCCAAAGTGAGCCATACCCAGGTCGACCTTTATGGTCGTCACTGAGAGTCACAAGCAAAACCTATGTTCATGCTGTTAGTAGTAATGCTAAAGGACATTTCTGAACATCCTGTCGTGTAAATGGTGAGAGGAGATAAGAGTTAATGTCTACTGCTCTTTGACTGCCCTCCAGTGTTACCAGGTAGTATGTCTCTCAAGGTCTTTTTCCATCAAGGCCAACTTTCACCCTCTGTCTGTGCTTCAAGAATACCTTTCAAGTTTTTTCATGGTTTAATTTCAAGGTCTAGTGGCTGGAATAATATGATTCATCCTGTTAATTTGCCACGGTAAATGTCCATGGTCAGTTTTAATGACACTTGCATTCTACAGTCTACAATATAGAAAACTTAAAATATATGTAGAAGTCAGTGGAGAGCGGCAGTCATAGTCAGCTGTTACAGACCATATAAAACATTAGTTGACTATCAGCTGTACGGTTCTGTCTCTCATTGTAAGTACAGTTGTTATTTAAGAGAGAGTTGGCTATTGCAGATATAAGCCTATGGACTGTTTAGAGAGAGTGACATCATCAGTGTGCATCCTGTGATTTTCTTCAATGTCATTGGAAACAATTTCTTCCTCTATTTTTACTACAAAACAGAACCATTTTCACATATGTTGATGTTGGGTTGGTGCTGGAAAGGAATATGACATTGAAAAATGTTGCAATTTCCCTTTGTCACAGTCATTTTTTTCTGTGGTAAAATAACAAAGACCTAAGACTCTATTTTACTTCTGTGACATGGTGAGCTTGGACCCAGGAGCAGAGAAGTGACCAAACGAGGAATCAGTGGTTAAGGATCAACATAATACTTTACTGAGAAACAGTAAACAAAGGATCACAGTAACACTGGGAAAAAAACTCTTCCAGCTTCTGCAAACACCAACAGAAAACACAGCTATCTTAACAGGGAAATCATAATGAGTAAATAGGACACACTAGAGTGTCGTTGTCACCAGGACGGTCTCTGCCGCCCTCTGGTGACAGGTGGAACCATGACAACATCATTAGAATGCATTAAATGGATTATGAACTGCCTATACTATGCCAGTCCCTCAGTAATGGCACAGTCCACGAAATTGTTATTGTACACATAAGAACATTTACAGATGACTGAACCTTTCAAACAACATGCACCATGTAAAATCAGTCTTCAGAGGGAACGACCTTGTTAAATTTCTCAATTATTCTATTCTGCTTACTACTTGAACAACCTTGATAGTCATATCACAGTGGCTCTTACTACTACACCCACTATTGCTGGAAAAAAATCATGTTTTTTTTAAAAGATGTTTGCATATTGCAAACGGCTGTCTTACAAAGCCTACAGAAAACAACTTGTTTGCTTAAATATTTATGTTGACTAAACTTTGATGAATAAACCATTGTAAATGTGTATAAATGTTGCTTTACTTCTTTCATATCAATTGTTTAAAATTGTAATGCTTATAAGCATGTAGCTATTCCCCAGGTTGTTGCTGTAAATGAGAATGTGTTCTCAGTTAAAAAAACTAACAATCAGTACCATGAAAGTACTTCATTTTGTATAGACTAGAATGTTTTTTTACAAGATGCCTTCCTGTTATTTTTTAATTGATTGTGAGTTAAATACTTGACTTACTGTGTATTGGGTTTGCACAAAAAGGCATTTTGCACTGGAAATGATCAAAAGTATGGCGTAAAAAGTGTAAAAACTAAAATCAAGTGTAAAAAATGTGAATAAAAAAGACATTCATGTTTGATCAAAAAAAAATGTGAAAATGGAAAAGCAATGTTTTAAAGGCATCACGTAGCCAACATGTTATTCACCAGTGTCAGATTGTTCCAGAAAGGCAACAATGAAACCTTCAAACTATTAGTTATATGAAGACATACCAGGAGTGGTTAGCTACAGAGTACATTCATAATTCAGTCCTGTTTGGAGATGGAAGTTTGTTTTCAGTGTGTATGTGCTTTAGATGTACATTTTGAGTCGGAAGTTTACATACACTTAGGTTGGAGTCATTAAAACTTGTATTCCAGACGCACTGAGTTTGAAGGTAGGCCTTGAAATACATCCACAGGTACACCTCCAATTGACTCAAATTATGTGTATTAGCCTATCAGAAGCTTCTAAAGCCAATACATAATTTTCTGGAATTTTCCAAGCTGTTGTTTGGCACAGTCAACTTAGTGTATGTAAACTTCTGACCCACTGGAATTGTGATACAGTGAAATAATCTGTCTGTAAACAATTGTTGGAAAAATGACTAGTGTCATGCACACAGTAGATGTCCTTCTACTATCTTGCCAAAACTATAGTTTGTTAACAAGAAATTTGCGTAGTGGTTGAAAAACAAGTTTTAATGACTCCAACCTAAGTGTATGTAAACTTCCGACTTCAACTGTATGTGTTATTTCATTGTTTTAATGTCTTCACTATTATTCCACATTGTATAAATAGTAGAAATAAAGAAGAACCCTTGAATGAGTAGGTGTGTGCAACCTTTTGACTGGTACTGTACATGACTGAGTATGATCCCTGAGATGACTAATAAAAAAAAGTATGGACACAATTCAGAATAACACAACGCAACAATACTTTGGAGTAGAAAAAGATCTATGTTTATTTTGAATTGAATAAGAACATATGCCAACTTGCACAATACTCATAGTACATTTTTTATTTAACCTTTATTTAACCAGGCAAGTCAGTTAAGAACAAATTCTTATTTTCAATGACGGCCTGGGAACAGTGGGTTAACTGCCTGTTCAGGGGCAGAACGACAGATTTGTACCTTGTCAGCTCGGGGGTTTGAACTCGCTACCTTCCGGTTACTAGTCCAACGCTCTAACCACTAGGGTATTGTTGTATTCTGTTTAAATACTTTGGTCATTTCAAACCGCATTTGTTAGATCCTGTTATTAATCAGTAGCAAACTAATCAAGACAAAAGCAAGTTGACTAATAACCAATATGTCTACTAATAATTTATATTGAAAACATGTTAGTATAACAATTATCTGAGCAATTTGTTCAGAGTTCCTTGGATGATTATACCCACAACCCAATACTGTAACTTGTTACCTATATCTCCCCACACAATGCAGTATATTACACAGTGTATATATGTGTAACTACAGTACTACTCTTAACATTCAGTAATGTGAATATAAGCAGGACAGGAGGACTCTAGTGACAGTGAGAAGACACTCGGTGGACACTGGCTGAACAACATACTATTTAAGACATGTCAGAATGTTAATCAGTTAAAGTTTGAGTGACAGCTAACCCAACAACATATACTGTTTTGTAACACACCATTTCTGTATGCTGCACTCTTGGTTTTATAAGGCTGATTGTTCCTGTTGAGGCTGACTGACTGGTTGTGTCTGAAATGACACTCTATTCCCTATATTTTGCACTACTTTTGAACAGAGCCAAATGGGAAGGTCCCTGCTGTTTGGAGACGCAATGGAGGTACAGTGTTTTTACTGGTATTTCCAGCAATATCCACCAGTGTTGCTGCAGGTAGGAAATGTTCTGCAATTGGAACACGCTGTCTCCAATCAACCAATCAATGTCTGGTTGTGTGTGTTTGACCAGGGGATCACCTGAGGCTATTACGTTCATGTTGATTAAGTTGGTCAGGATCTTGTTGCCTGTTTACAGCAATCCGTGGTTTATTGTTTTTTTGGTTGATTAAACAATTTTATCCAAAATGTGTGTGAACAGAAACAATATATTCTGATAGTATGACATACCACCATAAGTGCAGCTTAATCCACATGATTTTACATTTCAACTTCCTGCCCGTTAACCGGCACCATTCCTACCTTTACGGGTGGTGAAAAAAACTTCTACTCAAAGCACAGAGATTTGAAGAAGACCATTAATACACAATATTCCCACCTCTTCCTCAGAAATGTTACTTCCCCTTTAGGTCTATCCTTCCTGTTATGCTGCCATCTCTTTGAGTGTGATTTAGAAGCCTAAGTCACATGATTTGATAGAAAATGGGTCTTTGCATTAGAACTCCCTGCCCTTTAGACACTTATGTGTTGACTTCAAAGTGTCAGTAATGCATCAAGTTTAAGTTCATGCAACATGAGGGGATAAATTGACTGTGGTGCATAGTGGATAATGAGGCGTTCTTTCAATTATGAGAACCATAGTTCTGTGAGGTCATAAGAATAACACAATACAGAATTATCACATGGATGATGTAATTAATGACATTATGTCCAAAAGGGAAATGCTTGATGGCTGAAATGTGTCCATTGTGAGTGTTAATAATACATCTAAGTAATACTTCATTAGAGTGTTAATAATACATCTAAGTAATACTTCATTAGTGAGTGTTAATAATACATCTAGGTAATACTTCATTAGTGAGTGTTAATAATACATATAAGTAATACTTCATTAGTGAGTGTTAACAATACATCTAAGTAATACTTTATTAGTGAGTGTTAATAATACATATAAGTAATACTTCATTAGTGAGTGTTAATAATACATCTAAGTAATACTTCATTAGTGAGTGTTAATAATACATCTAAGTAATACTTCATTAGTGAGTGTTAATAATACATATAAGTAATACTTCATTAGTGAGTGTTAACAATACATCTAAGTAATACTTTATTAGTGAGTGTTAATAATACATATAAGTAATACTTTATTAGTGAGTGCCCCCCATCTTTTGCAGGTGTCTGTTACTCCTAATAAAATCTACCTCAATACAACAACCTTTTCTTGTGATCAGTAAAACATTATAACAAAAACAGCTAAATATGTGTTCATCAACCCCCTGAGTATCATTTTTAATGTAGGCTACAATAACATATGTTGTGTTTGCTCTGTGTATATAGAGGAAGCTTTCAATATCAAGTAATGAAGTCAAACAACTTGTAGAAGGTACAGCACTGTTATCTACGGACTCTCATTGAGTACTGCATGCTCCAGCTCCCACTGCAACTCCCATTGCTGCACCAACTGACATACCAACTGGGCCTCCAAATGTTCCCAAAGCCGCTCCGATTGTAGCACCTGTTCCCATTTTGCTAAATTTCTCAGCATTCTTTCTAGCTTTTCTTTCCTGTTTTATCCCCAGCTTCTCTACTTCTTCTCTTAGACACACTCCTTCAAACTTTGCCTTCAGTTCTTCCCTCTCTTTGTGTATCTTCTCTTCATTCTCTCTCAAGATCCTGTTCTTCTCTTCTTCAATCACTCTCTCAGCCTCCTGGAACATCTCAGTGGTGTAGTGGCTTCCTCCATTCATCTTCACCATCTTGTTTATCTTCTCAAGGAGCTCAGTGACCTGGGAGGGATTCTGATCTTTGTTTTTGAAGACATGATATCCCCCGTTACATTTGGTAATGAAACTTTCCAGTTTGGGATTTCCATGCAGGAAGTCTTCAATTGTTACATCATCAAGAAGGTCTCCATGTGTGAAGACAACCATGGTGTATTTCGATGCTTCATCACCAAATAATGTCTGGATCATCTTCACAATTTCCTGCTGCTCTTCAGTGAATCCTCCCAGCTTGAGAACAACCAGGAACACATGGGGACCAGGAGCGGAGAATAGCAGGCACTGTGAGATCTCTTTCAGTGCTTCCTCCTGTGTTAACTTGGTGTCAAACAAGCCTGGTGTGTCGATGACAGCTACATGTTGCCCTCCCACATTTCCTCTTTTCTTTTTACTTGAGGATGTCACAGAAATAGAGGACATTTTGGATTCAAACGCTTTTCTCCCCAGGATGGCGTTTCCTGTTGCGCTCTTCCCAGAACCAATCTTCCCAACCAGAACAATCCGGACCTCTTTATTTTGTTCTGTTGGATAAGAAAGACATGTTGTTACTGTAGAAAGAAGTCTGATGTTCTTTCTGTTTGGTCATCTTACAGAACAGCTACTGAATATGATCAGTCTCACATTACTTATTAAACATTGGTGGTTTATAGAATATGAACTGTTAGCAAATTAACAAGGACATTATCTATAAATTAAGTTTCAAGCCTACATTCATTTGTAATCAAATGTATTAATAATGTAATAAAACATTATTTTGTGAAAACACATTAAACAAATAAACCGATTATTGTAGACTAAGTACTCACCAGTCATGTTTGGGTTTTGGAGTGCTGCCAATCTTTTCCAAGGAACAGTCTTTCCAACCAGAGAAATCAAGGGTCTCTGTTGGATGAAAAAGGAAATGTTGTTTCTGTAGAGAGAAGTGTGAAGTCTCTCATAGCTTCTTAGACTAATATTTTTTTGTCTATAAAATACAAACTCTAAGCAAATAAACAATGATGTCATCGACAGGTAACTGCCAAAATCAAGGAAACACCATTGACGGAACTGTCATTGTCCGTTCCTTGCCTACATACATAGTTTCTACATTTGGCCGAATATGGCAGCAGTCTTTCTGCCTTGGGTTGAGCATCAGTTGAAAAACTGCAATAGCACCAATATTGTGTGGGACACATACAAAGAAGATGGTCTAAAGCACATATGTCAGAGTCAAGGCCCGCGGGCCACATCCGGCCCGCAAGAAGGTTTTTTACGGCCCCTGGGATGATCTTGATTTATTATTAGAACCGGCCCGCAGCAAGCCGGCAGCCCGCAGATCTTTTACACGCACCAATACTACATTTCCCACAATGCAAAGGTGACGCACCGAGCAGTAGGCTGCTTCATTTCAATATTTATTGGCACAGCAGTCGTCAGCATCACAGTAAAATTAACTTTCAGATACCCATCAAAAATGGCAAAACGGAAGGTGGATACTGAGAACCGGGGGTTTCAAACAAGGTGGGAGTCGGAGTATATGTTCACGAAGGTAGCTGGAAAACCTGTGTGTCTTCTGTGTGGAGAAAGTGTGGCGGTACTGAAAGAGTATAATCTGAGACGACATTATGAAACGAAACACGCGGACAAAAACAAGAATATGGACATGGAACAAAGGCTACAAAAGGCAGAGGAATTAAAACGAGGCCTCAAATCTCGACAGGCTCTGTTCAAAAAAGCCAAATCACAAGGCCAGGCTGCTGTCAAGGCCAGTTTTATTTTGGCAGAAGAGATCGCTAAATCAGCCCGGCCATTTACGGAGGGGGATTTCATCAAAAACTGCATGATTAAAGTTTGTGATGAAGTTTGCCCAGAAAAAAGGCAACTCTTTTTAAATGTGAGTCTGAGCAGAAACACCATTGCCGAGAGAGTAGACCAGTTGTCCATCAATCTAAAAGAGCAGCTTGTGAAAAAGGGAAAAGATTTTATTGCATATTCCTTGGCTGTGGATGAGAGCACCGACATTTCTGACATTGCCCAGTTGTCAATTTTCATCCGCGGAGTGGACTCCAACCTAAGCGTGACAGAGGAGTTTTTGGCTTTACGTCCTATGCATGGCACAACTACGGGGCATGATTTGTATGAAGAGGTGTCAAGATGTGTAAATGAGATGGAGCTGCCTTGGGAAAAACTCGTGGGTTTGACAACCGACGGAGCACCTGCGATGTGTGGACACAGGAGCGGACTGGTGGCGAAGATACGGGAAAAGATGCAAGAGGAAAACGCGACAGGTGAGCTGACAGCTTATCATTGTATCATACACCAGGAAGCGTTGTGCGGTAAAGCCTTGAAAATGGAGCATGTAATGAGCATCATCACGCGCACAGTTAACTTTATCAGAGCCAAAGGTTTGAATCACCGCCAGTTCAAGGCATTTCTGACGGAGTTAGAAACGGAGCATGGTGATTTGCCTTATCACACAGAGGTGCGATGGCTAAGCCAGGGAAAGGTGCTTCAAAGATGTTTCGAGCTTCGTGAGGAGATTTGTCTGTTCTTGGACAGCAAAGGGAAAGACACAACACAACTCCGAGACGAAATGTTTCTGTGTGAAATGGCTTTTCTGTGTGACATTACGAGTCATCTGAATGCAATAAACTTGCAGCTGCAGGGTCGGGATCGTGTCATCTCTGATATGTACAGTACAGTGAAGGCATTTAAAACCAAACTGACTCTGTGGGAGACGCAGATGCGGAAAGAAAATTTGAGCCACTTTCCCAGCTGCCAGACCATGAAAGAGAAGCTCTCTACCAGTGCGTTCCCGAGCACACAGTTGGCTGATAAAATAGGTATGCTTGCCGCTGACTTTCGACGCCGATTTGCTGACTTTGAAGCACAAAAAAGCAGGTTGGAACTGCTCGGTAACCCATTTGCTGTTGACGTGGAAAGCTCACCACCAAACCTCCAAATGGAGTTGATTGACCTCCAATGCAATGATGCACTGAGGGCAAAATATGCGGCAGTGGGTGCTGCGGAGTTCGCCCGTTTCCTCCCCGGCACAATGCCCCAGCTGCGCATCCAGGCTGCTCAAACGTTGTCTATGTTTGGCAGCACATACCTGTGTGAACAACTGTTTTCTTTGATGAACCTGAACAAAACATCACACAGAAGTCGACTTACTGCTGAACACCTCCACTCAATTCTGAGGATTTCTTCAGCTCAGAGCCTTACCCCGAACATTGATGAACTTGTGGAAAAGATGGGACACCACCAAGTATCACCCTCAACCTCAAACAAGTGAACATTACTGTGCAATCACATATTTAGAGTTTTTACTCAGTTCAAGTTTAAAAGTTAAAATTTAATATTTGTTTTCACTGCATGTTACTTCTCCTTAAACAAAGTGTTGTTTTTGATTAATAGATTTTTGCACTTTATTTTTTTGTATTTCAATCCAATTATATTTTAAAAATATTTCAGTTGAGTGGATGATAGAAAATTGCTATTATTGTTTTTTCTTTGAAGTAAATTTAGCCCACTTTTGCTAAAATAGAAAATATAGTCTACTGATGGTGCCTTGAATACCGGTTTCTTTCATTTAATGTTCATGTTATGGGGATATTTATATAAAGGAAATTTGTCTTTTGTGTCTGTTGAAAATTAAAGATTACTGACAGAGCCATAAGAAAATATTGCTTTATTTATCTGATCATATTGTAATATATTTGTTAGGTTTTCAGTAGGTTCAATTAGGTTCACTAGACTATATGCGTCATTTAAAAAATTTTCAATGAACATTCGAACAGTCCGGCCCTCGTCTTGTAGCTGATTTTTTTATTTGGCCCTCCGTCCATTTGACTTTGACACCCCTGGTCTAAAGACTCTCAAGTTGGGGAGACAACCAACTTCCATGGAAGTTCTCTGACTTTCTCAGAAACCCTAACAACAAACTGGAGCTTTTCAAAATGTCTGTGGTTTCAAATGGCTCTCTGACATCAATGCTGGAATGAGACCAGGAAGAGGCACACACAAGAGCGTGGTGTAAAGTACTTAATAAAAATACTTTAAAGTACTACTTAAGTAGTTTTTTGGGGTATCTGTACTTTACTATTTATATTTTTGATAACTTGTACTTTTAATTCACTAAATTTCTAAAGAAAATAATTTACTTTTTACTCCATGCATTTTCCCTGACACCCAAAAGTACTCGTTACAATTTGAATGCTTAGCAGGACAGGAAAAGGGTCTAATGCACACACTTATCAAGAGAACATCCCTGGTCATCACTACTGCCTCTGATCTGGAGGACTGACTAAATAGAGAACATCCCTGGTCATCCCTACTGCCTCTGATCTGGTGGAATCACTAAACACACATGCTTCGTTTGTAAATTATGTCTGAGATAGCCCCTGGCTAAAAAAAACAAGAATATGGCGCCAACGGGTTTGCTTAACATAAGGAATCTCAAATTATTTGTAATTGTATTTTTACTTTTGATACTAAAGTATAATTAAAACCAAAAACTTTTAGACTTTTACTCAAGTAATATTTTACTGGGGGACTTTCACTTTTACTTGAGTCATTTTTTATTAAGGAATCTTTACTTTTACTCAAGTATGACAATTGGATACATTTTCCACCACTGTTCATCTAAGACGCCTTTCAAAAGGGTGCACAGACCATTAGATTTTCAACAGAGGATACAGACATCATTGTCCTCCTTGCTGTACTTGCTTATACTTAGAGCTAACTGTTAATGATATAAGCACAAACATTGTGAATTTACTGAACATTTTCTGAATTTACTGGATGTTTTCTCAGGTGAGCCAGATTCAGCCGCTTGCCAATTGAAAAAGTTGGCAGTTTACAGTCCATTGTTCGGATGGAATTATTTTGGACGAACGTGTGAAGGTAATCTACTTTTTCAAGTGATTTGTTTGACGATCAGATGAAAACAACATCATGACTGGTTGTGTTCGTGCCACAATACGATGAAAACAATTTTAAACACATAGGAGGTCCCGTGGGAAAAAAACGTGCCAACCTATGGAAATCAAATGCCTGTCCAACTGATTAGTTCTAATGCCGGCCCTGCACTGCATTATGACACGTTTGTATCTGATTTATAACAGGTGTGTTATTCCCCTAGGCCTCGGACACTGGCACGAGGCAGTTTATTATTAAAAAAAAATCTAATCATGAAATTTAAAAAATAATAATACATTTTAAACAGTAACATGCCAAACATAAACAGAACAGCCAGAGGGATTCCACGAAGAAATAAGAGAAAAATATATATAATTTCAAATCCACATTATATCAATTCAAATACAAACATGTAGAGAATTTTTTGGGGGACATTTTGTTTTGTATACATTTTATTAACTCTAAATAGTTATCCAAATAAGATTTTTTTTTAAATAAGAAAAGGGCCTTTTTCTTCATAATTCTGTTTTGTGTTTGAAAAATTGTCCTAATAAAATAAAGAGATTTATGACATACTCACGTTCAATTGTGGAATCAGTGTAGTAAAATAATATGTCTAACTTCAATGGTTGTATGCATTTTGTTGCCAAGAAATAGTTTTACATCAGTCCAGAACACTTCACTATATAAACAATGACAGAATAAGTGTTCAATCGATTCAGTTTCTAGTTCACAAAAATTGCATTCACTGGTAACATCAGGTATATATTTAGAAATCAAGCTATTACACGGATAGAATCTATGGATCATCTTAAAGGAGATCTCCTTTACTTTATTGGTCACCATAAATGTGTGTGCAGTGAGCCAAGCACGGCGCCAGTTTACATCAAATGATGAAGCCCAACAAAATATCGCAGAGGGAATAGACTTCCTGTAGAAAATATCCCTTAATAAACGATTGTTGAATTTCTTATCTAGTAAACCTATGCCATTCACCTTGATATCGCTTACAATATGAGATATTCCAAAATATGCATTATTCTGAAGTAAAGATTTAATCCCACTTTTATAAACGCGTCATATTCCTTGCTTGAAACCTTAAAGTTGTATCTTTCCATAAATGATCTTCGCGTAAATAGATTCCCACTAATACTAATTGGCTGACAAGGACAATGTTTTTCGACAACCAGTTACGGTAAAATAACATATTGTTTCTATGTAATATCGACCCATTATTACATATAGAACATTTATGAGGTGAAAAGTTGTGTTTATACAACAAATCCCAGCACATTAAAGCCTGCTGGTGAAAAGCCGCCAATTTCACAGGAAGTTTACCCACAATATATGGACATTGTAGTAAAATATGAAGCCCTCCTAGCTTCTGAAAAACAAAATGAGGTATAATATTCCAGAAACTCTGAGGATTTTTTATGTACCTTTTAAGCCAGTTGATTTTTGATATCGGATTGAAGAGAGTGGAGTCTAAGACATTTAGACCGCCATCACAAACCCTGTTGGTGATAACATCTCTTATTATCTGATGTGGCTTGTTTTTCAATATGAAGTTGTACAATAGCCTATCTAAGGTACAACAAGTGGATTTGGGAATGTCAATAGATGAAAAAAGATAGGATGCACAATATAGCCACTCGGCTTTGGATAAAAGCACTCTTCCTTGAAGACTCAGGTGTATTTCACTGATCCCCCCCTAAAGCCAAAACCTCATTTGGCCACGTTTCCGTCCAGTTCTCTGCTGCCTGCGAGTGGAACGAATTGCAAAAATCTCTGAAGTTGGAGACTTTTATCTTCCTCACCAACTTTAAACATCTGCTATCTGAGCAGCTAACTGATCGCTGCAGCTGTACATAGTCCATCGGTATATAGCCCACCCAATTTACCTACCTCATCCCCATACTGTTTTTATTTATTTACTTTTCTGCTCTTTTGCACACCAGTATCTCTACCTGCACATGTTCATCTGATCATTTATCACTCCAGTGTTAATCTGCTAAATTGTAATTATTCGCCTACCTCCTCATGCCTTTTGCACACAATGTATATAGATTCTTTTTTTTCTACTATGTTATTGACTTGTTTATTGTTTACTCCATGTGTAACTCTGTGTTGTTGTCTGTTCACACTGCTATGCTTTATCTTGGCCAGGTCGCAGTTACAAATGAGAAGTTGTTCTCAACTAGCCTACCTGGTTAAATAAAGGTGAAATAAAAAATAAATAAAATAAACTCAAATCCCTCCCTAACCATGAGGATATTTGCGTTGTTGACAGATTCAGTTACAGGGTTCAAATTAAGAACATTCACAGCCTTAATGTTTTTGGTGATCTTTATACCGAGGTAGGTTACAGTATCTTTTTCAGAGATGATACAATCTGCTGGATTGACAGCTCCTTTCAGAACAAACACCTCACATTTGGAAAGATTTAATACCAAATCTGACATTTTGGAGAACTGCTTCACAATATCCAAAGCTAATCTAAAATCCAGTAAACATAAATTAGATTCTTAATCCCATTTTTTAAATAATCATGCAATAACAATGAGTTATTTAATTTCCAATAACCACCAGAGTATTTCTTACCATCATGACTGCACATTCTAACAGTCAGCCATAAGACTTTATGATCCGTCAGGACTGCAGGCAGTATTTTGACCTCTACTGTGTTGGGCTCAAGACTAGAGGTTATCACCCACAAGTCAATTCTTCATTGTAGTGAACGATCTCCATTACTCCATGTGTACTGTTTCTCTCCAGGGTTATTAACTCTCCATTTGTCAATTAAGTCCAGGCTTTGGCAGAAATTCACCAACTTGTTCATACCATTGTTAGGCCTATGGGGCAATCTATCAATCTCATCAGAATAAACCATATTAAAATCTCCACCAACTATAATCTGACTGGATGGATATTTTCTCAGAAGACTTTTCAGAATTTCCTCAATTTCCTTTAGAAGTAAGTTATTTGGAGGACTAGAACAGTATCCATATACATTACACAACACAAATAATCTGTCCATTACATGTCCATCCGTGTCCATTTGAGTAAACACACATTTCCCTTTGAAATTGTGTGCATAAATTGCAACCTCAGTTGAATGATTAGTCCCGTTGGCCAAAGAATGACATTGCCCCACTGATTTATCCAATAATTATAGTCCTCTTTGCATTAATGTGTTTCTTGAACGAATACAAGATCTGCGTTGTAGTCCTTACAAAACAAAAAAATAAATTGTCTCTTCAACAGGTTTCGTATCCCCCTGGCATTGATTGACATAAACTTCAAGTCCATATAGAACAGAAGGAAAAATACTATGCAAACTAAACTCTACTCTCTCTATAAAAAGTTGCTTCATGTATATGTATTAACAGAAGTCTTAACTTGTAAACCATAACACCACAATTCAAAACTAGAACGCTCAGTTTGCTGATTTTTGATGTGTTTTCGCGTATCATTTTCTCCAGACCATCGTCTCTTTCGTTTATCTTTGCAGAGACAGCATCGATGATGTTGACCTGGAGTTCGCGCAAAGACAATTATTTCTGTGTCTTTTTGGGTGCGGGACTATTGACTGGATTTTCAGAATCAGCCGAGTGTCCAGATTCCTCCATGTCTTCTCCTGAGGAGTCAGGTGGCGGTTTTTCTCCGATGTTTGAGTGGTCAGCTAGAAACTGCCTTCTCCTCCCTTTGCTTTTTCGCACATTTTTTCTTCAAAATGTCCAAGTTTCAGATCAAATTAGCGGTCAACTAAGCGTTGTTCTTTATTGTGTTTACTATAAGACAATATTTGTTGCATTGAAGTAAATTTGAGAGGGATAAAAATGAAGGTTACTCAGAGCAAGTTTCTCGTCTGCAATCGCCGCTATCTTCCTGGATCTCGTCATTGAATTATCAGGCCAACCTCACATTCAATTCGCGCATAAATGTACAAAATGTATTTCAGAAGATTTCGTGCGTTTTTGTGCATTTTTGTGTGGTTCAAATCGTTCGAAAATACACGAATTTATGTGCTACTTAATTCGTGCGAAAAGACACGAATTTAACCAGTAGGCGACACCAGCCCAACCTCACCTTCAATGAATTATAGACTACTGACCACCGTCCATGGTTCTTACATTTCAACATGCCTATCAAATCGACGAAGGCTTTCGTTGGTGCCAGGGTTTAGCTTTGCTTTAGCTAATAGATTAATGTATATTTTTAGGCCTATTTGGTTGTCATTTTCTCATGTTAAGCCTAACATTTCACAAAGCTAAACACGGTATAACAATGCTGCCATTGTTAGACTGCTGGCAATAATGTAATTACTTATTCAGTAATTAAAGTTGGGAATTCAAACATCGCAGATTATTAAATAAATGTTCAATGCAACAGCATACTAATCAGCTAATCTATTGTTTATTTTGTTGAGTATACAACTCTCTGCATAGGCCACCTGAACCTTCATGACATCACACTCTCTTCCAGTTTGTATAGAAAGTTGTGAGTAAAACCAGTCTATTAGAGACAAAGAATACACCCTCAAAACACTAGCTTACTAGGAATTGTTTCATTATGCAGTGCAACATCTATAACTCTATTCCATATTTAGCTGCTATTTATAAACATTTTATAACAATGACACATCAAACAGCCTAACACTGAGGTATAAAGTAGTCGGCTTGAGGATAAATTCAGCCCCTATGTATTGTTGAACTCAGCAGGTTTTATATGGCTAACAGCCTACACAAACGGGCTGGAATATTCATGGTAATTTCAATCCAATTAAATTCTGATTTGAGAGACTCCCCTGGTGTCCTGAAGTCCTCGTTTGTTGTGTTTCCGTATTTTGGGTACAAATGTTTTGCCTGTAGGTCCAGGTTGCAGACCTGACTGCTTTCTATACTGAATATTGCCAACCCAGACAATATTTCCTGAGACATTGTGTGTCTTAGGTAGTTATTTTTTGAGATGTAGCTTAGAAAATGATCTCTCTGCAGAAGCAACACTTACGTGGATGTTAAATATAGCTATTGCATTTGCAACGTCAGGCAGGGAAACTGGGCAGAAGGGAGTTGTGCTTCAAATACAGCAGTTCTGTAACATATTTAATTGAGCCTCTCATTCTTCTTATTTGCAGGCCTCAACACCTTAGGGAAATAGATTAACTGTTTACGAAGCTCTGGGGACAAGTCGTCTGGATACAGACAATAAATGGGCAGATGGAAACGGATAATCATCTTTAGCTGACAACAGTTCTTGAGGGCTGGAACAAAAAAAAGCTGTTCGCGATTTCGTTCATACTGGTGAACCGGAAGCGCAATGGACATATAATCATTTTAGATTAGACTAAATCCAGAAATTGTACATCTAGGTTAAAAATAAATCAGAGGTGTTGCACCACTTAATTTTAAACATGGATGAGTTAATCTAAGGTTAAATAACTAAACTATGAAGTAGTAGCAGGAAGCCTAAATTTAGGGCGGCAGGTAGCCTAGTCGTTAGAGCGGTGGACTAGGAACTGAAAGGTTGAATGATCGAATCCCCGAGCTGACAAGGTAAACATCTGTAGTTCTGCTCCTGAACAAGGTGTTCCTAGGCCGTCATTGAAAATAAGAATTTGTTCTTAACTGACTTGCCTAATTATATTAGCAATATGTTCAAATTATATTTCTATGGAAACAAACCAGCACCAAACCAGCGAGTTTTCAGATCAGGCTGATGAAATAAATTATTTTGTCAAATTAGTTAGCTGGCTAGTTGACAATACATGAGGCCACATGAGCAAAAAACCTTGTTACACGAAAAATACAACACTGACATTTGATTCACTTCAACCTCAAACAGTTTAGATTTAATCTAAACTACATTTAAATTTGATTTAAAAACAATGGAGTAACAAGATAAAATGTGATTTTAGTTTCAAGTAAAACTTAAACTTAGTTTAGAAGAACGATTACAATTAGGAGTAATTTAAAACTAGGTTTAAAGTTTGGTGCAACAAGATTAATATACAAAGCTTGATTTAACTCAGTTTAAGAGTTAATCCATGTTGGTGCAATCCACCATAAATCTCAGTCGATCCATATCTCAGTCTATGAATTTGAGAGTGTTTACATTTCTCCAGCTCCACCCCTTAGCGTTTTAGCATCAGGGGCGAGGAGGACGCTTTGTTATTGTTTCAATTAAAGATTCTAGCTTTAAAAAAGGTAAGAGAGCTTTTATAGTGAAGGCAGCAAAATTATAGAATTCATTGTCAGAAATAAATTTAAGTGCAGTATGTGTAATAAGTCCATATTAGTCCCGTTTTAGGAATGTGCATAAGGCCTACATCATAATGCCTACATCATAATACTGACATAATAATGCATTCATTTACAAATGACATGTATTCATTAGTTACTCTATTGTTACAATAAACCTATTAGAGAAGGATTTGTATAAAATTAATTCTTGTAAAATAAAACGTTTCACAGTTAATAAACTTAGTCATTCTTCATTTTGTTAATGTCCATTTGGCAAGAACACCCATTTGTTGCATCAAAACATGCAAAAAGAATGTGGTTCAGGCTTATGCCTAGTATGAGTAACTTTATAGACGTCCTTACCTTTGCCTGCCTGTTGAGCTGGGTATCTAGAGTCGTATGTCTACAATTGGAGATGCAGCCGAAGTTTTATAGCACTGTGGGGCGTAAGAACGTTGTTGCTTTCTAGTCAGGTGATTTCTTGTAAATCATGGTGCAGCCCAGGCAAAAAAAAATCTCTCTAGCATAAGCAGACTGATTTTGATGGGGATTTTTAAATTATGTTAATTGGATTGTAGGCTGTCGCTTCAAACACACCGACTGTGTTATGGCGTTTTGGTACACCAGAAGTACACTCATTTCCAATTGAACGCTGCGTTTGCCTTGCAGCATTGCGTTGCAGAGGCAGTTGCAGTGCGTTCTGTGTGGTTGAATTTATCGAACGTGTGCGTCAAACTGTATGCGTAAACGGGTTGACAGAAATGATAGCAGAAGGTGAATGTTGAACTTTTGTTACACACATATCTTGATGATTCTGCGACCTATTTTGCGCAACGACCCAGTCGGTGTGTTCGAAGCATAGCATTACTCTAAATGTTCAGAGTCTATGGTTTGGACTTCACATTGCAGTAATGTGTATTTTAAAGCTGCCAATTACTATGGGTTTGGTTTGTACAGAAAGACACTGGACTGGAAATTATTAAAGTATAACAGTGCAAAAGTTGAATAAAGTGTTTAATAAATGTTTATATATACTGTATATTTTTATGAAGAAAATACACAAATCAGAAAGCAATATTTTTACAGCATCAATATAATATATAGGAAATTTAGCAGACATTGTTTACTGTACATTTTACAGTACCTGATGGATTCAACAATGTCAAGTGGTATTTTTAGTGTCATTTTAATTTACAGTGCCATGAAGTAACTATGAAATGAATATGAACTATTTATGCTTAGCCAGTCATCATTCATCCTGCTCCCGAGGAGAGAATGAGAGCTGTATTGGTAGTATGCCTACCGTAAAGGAGATGGACAGTCATGCTGTAGTTCATGTCTTATGTAGCCTGACCTTACTCATTCTGTGACTGAAAATGATTTAAATATCACATGTAATGTTACAAGGCATTTTATTTTGGTATGTAGTCCCTTACATACAATCATCATTTCACAAGTTTTGTCTGTGGTAAAAAATAAATATATATATATATATATATATATATATATATATTACATAACAAGCTAATTGAATGCATTAAATGAATTATGAACTGTCTATTCTTTGTGGCAGTTGTACTGACTTTATTTAACAACTACTCAATAATGGTGCAGTACATGCAATTGTTTTGGGCATATTACAACATTTACAGTTGACGGAACCTTCAAACAAGAATGATAAACATCAGTTCAACCAGTTTGCCATCCATTCAAACATGCACCATGTAAAATCAGTCTTCAGAGGGATCGACTTGTGATTTTTATTTTATTTTAAATTTGACATTTGTTAGTGTTTGATAAAAGAAAGGGGGGAAACGCCCCCCCCAAAATATTTTAAAAGCATCAAATAGCCTCAGTTTTATTTGCCACTGTCAGATTGATCCACAAGGCAACACTGAAACGTTCAACCCATTGGTTACACAAAGACATACAGTATAAGGAACCAGGGGTGGTTAACTAAAGTGTGCAATTCTTAGTTTGGAGATAGAAGTGTGTTTCAGTTTGTATATCCTTCAGATGTAGTGTATATCACAAACAATGAAATACTACTTTGAGTTTCTCTCTACCATCAGAACTCGCCAAACGGCCTACATTGATACTTGACTGACTGACCCTGGTATTGTTGTATCAGTCTTCTAACAGAGTGACAGTATAATCATCTATAACCAACTACATGCATATTACCTGTATAATCTCATATGCTGTATTTACAACAACAGTGCTGGTGAAAATCACACAACAGCCACCAACAATAATCACACTGCTTCTTTATCAGTTTTTGTAAGTTTATATTGATCTAAGATTACTTTTATTTTTTGACAAATCCACCAGTACTGGATTTGTATTGCTTTTTAAATGTTACTGTGTGTCTTTCTGGTAAAACCCAACACCCATTCTCTAAAACAGGAGAGAATGCTCCTAATACTCTTCATATTCAAAAAGAAAGTCAACCAGATGTGATTCATTTGATTTGACCCTCTCATATGAGGGACATGGTATTATTTTCCAACCATCTATCTCCTCATTATTAGGTTAATGATTATGTACATTGTTCCTCCTGTTGCTGTTGTGAGAAGCAATGCCTTCCCAGCTATACTATCCTTGACCATTTCCCAAAGTGTCTCTCCTGTCTAACTGGCTAGCACTACTGCTTCCTCCAGAGGAGGACATGTTTTCATCTTGCATATGACCACTACTGTCATCAGCACTGCTGCAAAGATGATAGCAGACCTGAGCCGACTCCCCCTGTTTACCGTAAGGAACCAAGGAGAAAACCAGAGCCGGTCAGGGCGGTGTTGGAGGTGAGCGAAGCAGAGACAGTGAAGGAGTTCATGGGAAAATTGGAGGAGAGAGTTGTGAGGGAGGTGCTGTGTTGCCCGACGAAGCGTGTCGGGGATTTGATGTCACCTGGGTCAGCTCTCCGTACTCGTCCTGAGGTGCGTGCTAGTCGTCTGGTGAAGACTGTGCCAGCCTCATGCACCAGGCCTCCAGTGCACCTCCCTAGCCCTGCACGTCATGTGCCAGCTCAGCGCTACAGCGCTCCTAGCCGTGATAACCGTGGCGGGCGTTGTACTGGTCAGGCACCATGTTTTGCGGTGGAACGCACAATATCCCCAGTACGTGTGCTTAGCCCAGTGCGCTACATCCCAGCTCCCCACATCTGCCGGGCTAGGGTGAAGATCCAGCCAGGGCGGATGGTGCCAGCCCTGCTCTCAAGATCTCCAGTGCGCCTTCACGGACCGGTCTATCCAGTGCCACCTCCACGCACCAGCCCTCCGGTGGCAGCCCCCGCACCAGGCTGTCTCTCCGGCTTTTGCCCACAGGTGCTGCTAGAGCCTGCCTCCCCTCCTGCGCCGCCCGAGTCTCCCGTCTCTCCAGTGCCACCAGAGTCTCCCGTCTCTCCAGAGCTGCTAGATTCTCCCGTCTCTCCAGAGCCGCCAGAGTCTCCCGTCTGTCCTGAGCCGCCAGAGTCTCCCGTCTGTCCTGAGCCGCCAGAGTCTCCCATCTGTCCTGAGCCACCAGAGCCGCCAGTCTGTCCTGAGCCGCCAGAGCCGCCAGTCTGTCCTGAGCCGCCAGAGCTGCCATTCAGCCAGGAGCTGCCAGAGCCGTCAGCCAGCCAGGAGCTGCAAGAGCCGTCCACCAGCCAGGAGCTGCCAGAGCCGTCAGCCAGCCAAGAGCCGCCAGAGCCGTCAACCAGCCAGGAGCTGCCAGAGCCGTCAGCCAGCCAGGAGCTGCAAGAGCCGTCCACCAGCCAGGAGCTGCAAGAGCCGTCAGCCAGCCAGGAGCTGCTATAGCCGTCAGTCAGTCCAAAGCTGCCCTTCAGTCCGGAGCTGCCCCTCAGTTCTGAGCTGCCCCTCAGTCCTGAGCTACCCCTCAGTCCTGAGCTACCCCTCAGTCCGGAGCTGCCCTTCAGTCCGGAGCTGCCCTTCAGTCCAGAGCTGCCCTTCAGTCTGGAGCTGCCCCTCAGTCCTGAGCTACCCCTCAGTCCGGAGCTGCCCCTCAGTCCGGAGCTGCCCTTCAGTCCGGAGCTGCCCCTCAGTCCTGAGCTACCCCTCTTCGGACGAAGAGGAGGAAATCTGCCGTGACAACTGTACTGTTGTAGAAAGTGTTGACAACAGAAAAATACTATAAATCAATAGCTCAAAAGAGGTAGCTTATCTTTGGCCTGCTGTTATATTCCAATAAATGAGTTGATGATTTTTTTAACTGTGTTTTTTATCGAATAAAGTAGGTAAGGTTCAATTTAACTCATGACTGTGCATGCATCCATTGCATGATCAATGTTGCAACGGTGAAGTGCAAGCCATTGATCACAGGCCTATCACATGTGGATGCAGGAATAAATATATTTTGATTTCTAACATCAGATACCTATATGAATGAATAGGCAGGTCCATGTTCATTCTGTTATGAGGCAATATGCTATCGGTTTCATAAAATGTATGAATCCTTTACCTTGTCATTTACAGTGCCTTGCGAAAGTATTCGGCCCCCTTGAACTTTGCGACCTTTTGTCACATTTCAGGCTTCAAACATAAAGATATAAAACTGTATTTTTTTGTGAAGAATCAACAACAAGTGGGACACAATCATGAAGTGGAACGACATTTATTGGATATTTCAAACTTTTTTAACAAATCAAAAACTGAAAAATTGGGCGTGCAAAATTATTCAGCCCCTTTACTTTCAGTGCAGCAAACTCTCTCCAGAAGTTCAGTGAGTATCTCTGAATGATCCATTGTTGACCTAAATGACTAATGATGATAAATACAATCCACCTGTGTGTAATCAAGTCTCCGTATAAATGCACCTGCACTGTGATAGTCTCAGAGGTCCGTTAAAAGCGCAGAGAGCATCATGAAGAACAAGGAACACACCAGGCAGGTCCGAGATACTGTTGTCAAGAAGTTTAAAGCCGGATTTGGATACAAAAAGATTTCCCAAGCTTTAAACATCACAAGGAGCACTGTGCAAGCGATAATATTGAAATGGAAGGAGTATCAGACCACTGCAAATCTACCAAGACCTGGCCGTCCCTCTAAACTTTCAGCTCATACAAGGAGAAGACTGATCAGAGATGCAGCCAAGAGGCCCATGATCACTCTGGATGAACTGCAGAGATCTACAGCTGAGGTGGGAGACTCTGTCCATAGGACAACAATCAGTCGTATATTGCACAAATCTGGCCTTTATGGAAGAGTGGCAAGAAGAAAGCCATTTCTTAAAGATATCCTTAAAAAGTGTCGTTTAAAGTTTGCCACAAGACACCTGGGAGACACACCAAACATGTGGAAGAAGGTGCTCTGGTCAGATGAAACCAAAATTGAACTTTTTGGCAACAATGCAAAACGTTATGTTTGGTGTAAAAGCAACACAGCTGAACACACCATCCCCACTGTCAAACATGGTGGTGGCAGCATCATGGTTTGGGCCTGCTTTTCTTCAGCAGGGACAGGGAAGATGGTTAAAATTGATGGGAAGATGGATGGAGCCAAATACAGGACCATTCTGGAAGAAAACCTGATGGAGTCTGCAAAAGACCTGAGACTGGGACGGAGATTTGTCTTCCAACAAGACAATGATCCAAAACATAAAGCAAAATCTACAATGGAATGGTTCAAAAATAAACATATCCAGGTGTTAGAATGGCCAAGTCAAAGTCCAGACCTGAATCCAATCGAGAATCTGTGGAAAGAACTGAAAACTGCTGTTCACAAATGCTCTCCATCCAACCTCACTGAGCTCGAGCTGTTTTGCAAGGAGGAATGGGAAAAAATGTCAGTCTCTCGATGTGCAAAACTGATAGAGACATACCCCAAGCGACTTACAGCTGTAATCGCAGCAAAAGGTGGCGCTACAAAGTATTAACTTAAGTGGGCTGAATAATTTTGCACGCCCAATTTTTCAGTTTTTGTCTTGTTAAAAAAGTTTGAAATATCCAATAAATGTCGTTCCACTTCATGATTGTGTCCCACTTGTTGTTGATTCTTCACAAAAAAAATACAGTTTTATATCTTTATGTTTGAAGCCTGAAATGTGTCAAAAGGTCGCAAAGTTCAAGGGGGCCGAATACTTTCGCAAGGCACTGTAAGTATTTGCTGGCTACTCAGCAGCATGTGGGCTTGTGCTTGATAGATTTGTATTGAGACTGGTGTTAATTTCCCATAATTCCTGCTACATTATTATTGAATCTGCGTTATTCATGGTTCTGGTTAAATTTGTTACAAAAGGGGCTTTTTTTATAGACAGACCTGAAAGCCAGATTGATGATTGATGCAGAAAAATGCAGGTACAACTATATAGATGAATTAATTAAATAATTAGTGGGTCTTATGGTTGTGGAAGGCCTATATTCAGCCTAGGTTTAATTTACCAATCTCTGAATTAATTAGATTATTTTTGACTGTTTTTAATGCAGTGTATTTGACCTTTAATTTTGAGAAAACATTTTCAAAATCTAGAAATTAGTTTTAGGCCATATCCCCCTGCCCTACACTCACTGCGGAAACATATCCTCATGAAATCATGTGATTTTAAATGTCCCGTACCTGCCACCGCCCAAACTATCACCATTCCCATTTCTCCCATCACCCCTCCTGCCTCTTCTATCACCCCTCCTGCCTCTCCTATCACCCCTCCTGTCTCTCCCATCACCCCTCCTGTCTCTCCCATCACCCCTCCTGTCTCTCCCATCACCCCTCCTGTATCTCCTATTCCCCCTCCTGTCTATCCTATCACCCCTCCTGTCTCTGCTCTCACCCCTCCTGTCTATCCCATCACCCCTCCTGTCTCTCCCATCACCCCTCCTGTCTCTCCCATCACCCCTCCTGTCTATACTATCACCTCTCCTGTCTCTCCCATCACCCCTCCTGTCTCTCCTATCACCTCTCCTGTCTATCCCATCACCCCTCCTGTCTCTCCTATCACCCCTCCTCTCTCCTATCACCCTCCTGTCTATCCCATCACCCCTCCTGTCTCTCCTATCACCCCTCCTGTCTATCCCATCACCCCTCCTGTCTCTCCCATCACCTCTCCTGTCTATCCTATCACCCCCCTGTCTCTCCTATCACACCCCCTCTCTCCTATCACCTCTCCTGTCTATCCCATCACCCATCCTGTCTCTCCTATCACCCCTCCTGTCTATCCTATCACATCTCCTGTCTATCCCATCACCCATCCTGTCTATCCTATCACCCCTCCTGTCTCTCCCATCACCCCTCCTGTCTCTCCTATCACCTCTCCTGTCTATCCCATCACCCCTCCTGTCTCTCCTATCACCCCTCCTCTCTCCTATCACCTCTCCGGTCTATCCCATTACCCCTCCTGTCTCTCCTATCACCCCTCCTGTCTATCCCATCACCCATCCTGTCTCTCCTATCACCCCTCCCGTCTATCCTATCACCCCTCCTGTCTCTCCTATCACCCCTCCTGTCTATCCTATCACCCCTCCTGTCTCTCCTATCAACCCCCTGTCTATCCTATCACCCCTCCTGTCTATCCTATCACCCCTCCTGTCTCTCCTATCACCGCTCCTGTCTCTCCTATCACCCATCCTGTCTCTCCTATCACCCTCCTGTCTCTCCTCTCACCCCTCCTGTCTCTCCCATCACCCCTCCTGTCTCTCCCATCACCCCTCCTGTCTCTCCCATCACCCCTCCTGTCTCTCCCATCACCCCTCCTGTCTCTCCTATCACCTCTCCTGTCTCTCCCATCACCCCTCCTGTCTCTCCCATCACCCCTCCTGTCTCTCCTATCACCTCTCCTGTCTCTCCCATCACCCCTCCTGTCTCTCCCATCACCCCTCCTGTCTATCCCATTACCCCTCCTGTCTATCCTATCACCCCTCCTGTCTATCCTATCACCCCTCCTGTCTATCCCATCACCCCTCCTGTCTCTCATATCACCTCTCCTGTCTCTCCTATCACCCTCTTGTCTCTCCCATCACCCCTCCTGTCTCTCCCATCACCCCTCCTGTCTCTCCCATCACCCCTCCTGTCTCTCCTATCACCCCTCCTGTCTCTCCCATCACCCCTCCTGTCTCTCCTATCACCTCTCCTGTCTATCCCATCACCCCCTGTCTCTCCTATCACCCCTCCTCTCTCATATCACCTCTCCTGTCTATCCCATTAGCCCCTGTCTCTCCTATCACCCCTCCTCTCTCCTATCACCCCTCCTCTCTCCTATCACCCCTCCTGTCTATCCTATCACCTCTCTGTCTCTCCTATCACCCCTCCTCTCTCCTATCACCTCTCCTGTCTATCCCATCACCCATCCTGTCTCTCCTGTCTATCCCATCACCCCTTGTCTCTCCTATCACCCCTTCTCTCTCCTATCACCTCTCCTGTCTATCCCATTACCCCCCTGTCTCTCCTATCACCCCTCCTCTCTCCTATCACCCCTCCTCTCTCCTATCACCTCTCCTGTCTATCCTATCACCTCTCCTGTCTATCCCATCACCCATCCTGTCTCCCCTATCACGCCTCTTGTCCCGGCCGTAGTTACACAATCCTGAGACGTGATAAATACGAGCCCTGAGTTGAGTCTGCTAATGCAGCGCATTCTTTAGATTTGACATACAGTTTGCATATTCCACAACAACAACAAGGATAGTGAAAGATGAAAAAAGGAACGTGTGGTGAAAGAAAAGGAGAAGTGGAAGACTGGTCAGGATTATAAGGTCTCCTCCTGACACTCCACTGTGGTACCATGTGACTTATTTGAAGTCCGATACCATTTCTTGTAAAACAGATTATCTTCATTGACCTACAGCAGGCCCCACAAGGCCTTACAATAAGCTAGCTAGCAACCCTACCAAAGGCTAGTTACAATAGCCACTCTAAATTAAGCTAGCGGCCCTACAAGCTAGCTAAAATGGACCCTATCCTCAATTAGCCATGGATGGAGATAGGGATTTGGACTTGTGGTTGTACTTAATTCTCCGTACCGGCCAATGACTATAATGGCGATTCTGATCTAACCATTAACTCATACATATTTGTGCGCCTGGATGGAAGTTCAATATGTAGCTAGATGTGGAAGGCTAATGTTAACTAGCTGACGTTGCCCATGAATGGAAATTAGGATAGCGAGCAAGCATTTTATCCAGGTAGCCTAGGACAACAAAAAATGAAAGCCTGTTCTGTATGACAGAGTGATAGACCGTTTCATTAGCATGAATGAGAGGAGGATGGTATTGGTGTTTCTCTACAAGTAGGGTGAGTCAATGTGTTTTTCTACTTGTACGCAAGGTATATATCAGCCAAGTCCCGCCCCTAATTGTAATGAGTTGCACCTGGAGACAGATACATACACCTGGGTTAATGAAGACATGCACATCACACATGTAAATGTAAACTAACACTGTATAGCCTCAACACATGGTTAAACTGTACTTGTTTATATCATGGATGGTCAGTCCTTGTAGTAGCCATAGCTCTGTCTATGAATTTGAGAGTGGTTACATTTCTCCAGGCCTGTACCTCATTTCTCTACCAAAACAGTAGCGGCGAGTGCTTTGCTATTGTTTCTTTTAGGTATCAACTGGTATGTTCAGATTCAATTAAAACAGTTTAGTTGTGGTTAATGGTGGTTATGAGGAGGGGACAGAACTGAAACCATTGTTGTGTTCCAGGTGGTAAAGTAGTCACCCATAGTCACCCGTGGTTTATTTAGTGCATCACTGTCTGTCAGTGTGCAGACACTTCAGTTAGATGGATCTTTGTGGAGGTCTTTTTAACAATGCTGGTCATGCATCTTGTTGACGTTCATCGTAGGACACCTCACATTACACACACTCACTGCCAAAAAAATGTATGATGAAATCATGTGATTTCACATCACACATCCCTGCCAACGTCCCTCCAATCTCCCATCACCCTTCCTGTTTCTCCTATCACCCCTTCCGTCTCTCCTATCACCCCTCTCGTCTCTCCTTTCACCCCTCTTGTCTCTCCTATCACCCCTCTCGTCTCTCCTATCTCCCTCTCGTCTCTCCTATCTCCCTCTCGTCTCTCCTATCCCCCCTCTCGTCTCTCCAATCGCACCTCCTGTCTCCCCTGTCTCCTATCACCTCTCCATACTCTCCTATCACCCCTCTCGTCTGTCCTACCACCCCTCTCGTCTTTCCTATCATCCCTCACCTCTCCTATCACCCCTCTTGTCCCTCCTATCACCCCTCCCCGCCCATTCCTATCACCCTTCCTGTCTCTCCTATCACCCCTCTTATCACCCCTCTTGTCCCTCCTATCACCCCTCCCTGTCAATTCCTATCACCCCTCCTGTCTCTCCTATCTCCCTCTCGCCTCTCCTATCACCCCTCTCGTCTCTCCTTTCACCCCTCTTGTCTCTGCTATCTCCCTCTCGTCTCTCCTATCCCCCCTCTCGTCTCTCCAATCACCCCTCCTGTCTCACCTGTCTCCTATCACCCCTCCTGTCCCTCCTATCACCCCTCCTATCTCTCTCATCATCCCACCCATTTCTCCTTTCACCGTTCCTGTCCCTCCTATCACCCCTCCCCGTCAATTCCTATCACCCTTCCTGTCTCTCCTATCACCCCTCCCGTCCCTCCTATCACCCTTCCTGTCTTTCCAATCAACACTCCTGTCTCTCATATAGTCTCTTCTATCACCCCTCTCATCTATCACCCCTCCTACCCCTCTTGTCTCTCCTATCACCCCTCTCGTGTCTCCTATCACCCCTCTCGTCTCTCCTATCACCCCTACTGTCTCTCCTATCACCCATACCATCCCTCCTATCACCCCTCCTATCTCCCCTCCTGTCTCTACTATCACCCCTCCTGTCCCTCCTATCATCACTCCTATCTCTCTCATCATCCCACCCATTTCTCCTTCCACCCCTCCTGTCCCTGCCGTAGGTTTACATTCCTGAAAACAATAGCAGTATACTTTGCTCAAACCACTGCCAGTTCATGTCCTTAAAGATTAGTGTTCCAATGTGGTTATCCAAAAAGATTACAAGATAATTGACAGTGTCATCATATGATCAAAAGGCTAAACAGATCCTAGATCAGCACTTCTCCTCTGAGACGTGACAAATACGGGCCCTGACTTGAGTCTGCTAATGCAGCACATTCTTTAGATTTGACATACAGTTTGCATATTCCACAACAACAACAAGGATAGTGAAAGATGAAAAGAGGAACGTATGGTGAAAGGAAAGGAGAAGTGGAAGACTGGTCAGGATTATAAGGACTCCCCCTAACACTCCACTGTGGTACCATGTGACTTATTTGAGGTCAAATACAATTTCTTGTAAACAGGTGATATTTCTTGACCTAGAGTAGGCCCCACAAGGCCTTACAATAAGCTAGCTATTGACCTTACAAAAGGCTAGGTAGCAACCCTACAATAGGCTAGACATAAAGGTTGTTTTTTTTCTATCAGTGTGGTAGTTATTCAGGGTCTTGTGTGGGAAATGTGGGTCTTAATCTTTCTCAATAGGTATTTCTGGGGGAAACTTCACACGTGTGCTTTTGCTTGTTCTTTGAGGTCTAGGCCAAGTTACTGTGAAAGCACTCTGTGAGGCCAATCCTCTGAAAAGGGCTAAGTCTCAATCGTTTTTTTACTGGGATTCCTCGCATCCTATCTCCTCTCCTCCTTGTCAACCCTATTAGAAGAGAAGGTCAAGGTCCCTCCACTTGGAACATATTATCCAATGAGTTTTGTGAAGGGGTCGAGGAGAGAGGATGCCAGGACTGAAGGAAAGATTCATTGAGACAGAGCTAAGATCTCCACAGTTTCAGAGATTTAAAAGGGAAATTCAATTAAAACATAATATGATTGAATATCAAGGGGGAAGAAGAACTTCCACATAGTGTATTATGGCAGCAACAAAAAACGGTATATTTAAAGTGTCTTAGTACAGCAGAATATACACATACTGTACATACCAGTATCTATAGTCATTAACTCTCATTGTCTTAGCACAACCGATTGCACATGGCATCCACCTACATGAACTATTACACAACTCTATACCTCTACTCTGTTACACAAGAGGAGAGAAAGCATCACAAAGATCCTTAGATCAGCCTTTCTTAAAGTATGGGTCGCGACGTGTAAGAGTAAATATATAGTTATTTAATTGATTACTGGAATTGATTTGGCCAAGTGCAACTGCACTCACTGTTCAGTGCGCTCTCTGCTTAGCAACGCTCTCTGCTTATCAACGGTCTCTGCTTATCAACGGTCTCTTCTTAGCAACGGTCTCTGCTTAGCCACGGTCTCTGCTTAGCAACGCTCTCTGCTTAGCAATGGTCTCTGCTTAGCAACGGTCTCTGCTTAGCAATGCTCTCTGCTTAGCAACGGTCTCTGCTTAGCAACGGTCTCTGCTTAGCAACGCTCTCTGCTTAGCAATGGTCTCTGCTTAGCAACGGTCTCTGCTTAGCAATGCTCTCTGCTTAGCAACGGTCTCTGCTTAGCAATGCTCTCTGCTTAGCAACGGTCTCTGCTTAGCAATGGTCTCTGCTTAGCAACGGTCTCTGCTTAGCAATGCTCTCTGCTTAGCAACGGTCTCTGCTCAGTTTAGCAGAGACCATCATTTTAAAGGTACATTATGCAGAAATTTCTCTGCCATTTCCTGGTTGCAAAAATTCTAATAGTTTGCCTAATATAAGTTTGTGATCAAACAAGCAAGTATAGTGTAGAGAGTCATTGTACCATCGAAACAGCTGTGAAATATGTTTTCAATAACCAAAAATATTGTATTTTCAGCTGTTTGAAGCTGGTGAACAAAATCAAAAGTAAAAGATGCAGAAATGAAAGTTAAGAATGGGAAGAATAGAAATTGTGCACATAGCATAGATCTAAGCTTCTTAGAATTGATTTCAATGATAATGACAGATCTATAACTAAAATTTCTGTCTGAATTTTGTAGGGTCACCCAAAAAAGTGACCCTTTGCAGCTTTAAATGTTTCAGGACAAAATTACATGTTTTTAAGTCTTTTTTTGTTGTGCTGGGGATAGTAACATTAGTAATATAATAAATATATATATTTTTTTAAATGTTTTTATATATAGATTTTTTATATGTATGTTTACCTCACATAATATAATTGTAAAGCATGCATTTAGGTGTCTGTAATATAATACATGTGGCAAAAACAAATGTAGACATTAATAAATGCATTTCTATAGCTTCCAAAATATTAATTACAAACAAGGGGAGTGCCAAGATGGAGGCATTTTGGCTTCAACACAGCGCCCCCTATAAGTCATCTAGTCTATATATAATTTATTGGCACAACACCATGCTTAACTATTCTCTTTGCATTTATACATGTTGCAAAATCAGTGCAGATGTTAGTTTACCAAATCATAGTGTGTATTGCAGTGACTCATTCACAGTCATAGACTGCTTTCAATGTCAGGAAACAAAAACCTTAAAGAAGTTAAATGGTTGATCTGTACCTTTAATTTTTGGGTCAAAGTGTTATAACACTGAACAACATTTTCTGACATTAATTTCCTGTTGAATATAAATATGTTACAAAGAAAGGCATATTGCATCTACATTACAAAAATTAATGTCAGAAGTGGGATTCGAACCCACGCCTCCAGGGGAGACTGCGACCTGAACGCAGCGCCTTAGACCGCTCGGCCATCCTGACATACAGGAATGAACTCATATTACCAGTACATGAGCCTGACAGTTTATCTTTAGAATAAATGTTTATTACTATATCTTGCTTGCTGTCTTGTGGCTATAAAGGAGTAGCAGTAGCTAGCTAAGTCTGTTGGGCTAAAGTTTTGGGAACTTTTAACGCTTTTCTGAACATTGGTTTTGGAAGTTAATTACGTTGTAATGTGAGAAAATGGCAGACAGCTTGACTGAGAGAAAGTCTACATTCACACAATCAGCCCCTCACACACTTCTTTGGGGGACCCTATTGTATAAAAAAAGAATCACAAGAATACCTAGTTAACACGTAATCGGCCCCACACTGACAGTGTGTGATTTGTGTTGGTCCAGTAGAGGGTGCTGTCAGACCAGTTATTCTGAAAAACTATTTCAGTGACTGAAACAGAGCAAAATCCTTTTTTTTGTAGCAACTTAATACAATCATGATAGATAGAGACTATCTGCCTGCTGTGTTTCTATTTGAAAAATAACATTCCTACTGATCAGGACCAGTATATTCCAGGGATGGCCATTTTGTATAGTTTTCCAGGTGAACATTGGCAGATGGTAAGATATAGAAAAGCCAGTGGCACATGAAACATTTGCTGGTAAATTAAACACAACAACAACATAATCAAACAGTGCTTTACTGTAGGTTATGAATATTAATTTGGCACACTACCAGGATCAAAATTGTATATTGGCCGAGGTATATTGGTCATATACCACACCCCCTCGTGCCTTATTGCTTAATTCTATATTTCTCTACTGTATGTCCATGCCGCTCTGACATCGTTCGTCCGTATATGCATATATTCTTAATTCCATTCCTTACTTAAGATTTGTGTGTTTTGGGTATATGTTGTTAGATGTTACTGCACTGTTGGAGCTAGAAGCACAAGCATTTCGCTACACCCGCATAACATCTGCTAAACATGTGTATGTGACCAATACGATTCGATTTGAAAAGTGTCACATGTTAAAATATTTTCAGTAGGGTGCAAGACATGCAGGTAAAACATTTTTATAGAATCATAATTGTTTTACAGAACATTCAGGGAAAAAATATCCTCAAATACAGTGCCTTGCGAAAGTATTCGGCCCCCTTGAACCCCTTTGTGACCTTTTGCCACATTTCAGGCTTCAAACATAAAGATATAAAACTGTATTTTTTTGTGAAGAATCAACAACAAGTGGGACACAATCATGAAGTGGAACGACATTTATTGGATATTTCAAACGTTTTTAACAAATCAAAAACTGAAAAATTGGGCGTGCAAAATTATTCAGCCCCCTTAAGTTAATACTTTGTAGCGCCACCTTTTGCTGCAATTACAGCTGTAAGTCGCTTGGGGTATGTCTCTATCAGTTTTGCACATCGAGAGACTGAAATTTTTTCCCATTCCTCCTTGCAAAACAGCTCGAGCTCAGTGAGGTTGGATGGAGAGCATTTGTGAACAGCAGTTTTCAGTTCTTTCCACAGATTCTCGATTGGATTCAGGTCTGGACTTTGACTTGGCCATTCTAACACCTGGATATGTTTATTTTTGAACCATTCCATTGTAGATTTTGCTTTATGTTTTGGATCATTGTCTTGTTGGAAGACAAATCTCCGTCCCAGTCTCAGGTCTTTTGCAGACTCCATCAGGTTTTCTTCCAGAATGGTCCTGTATTTGGCTCCATCCATCTTCCCATCAATTTTAACCATCTTCCCTGTCCCTGCTGAAGAAAAGCAGGCCCAAACCATGATGCTGCCACCACCATGTTTGACAGTGGGGATGGTGTGTTCAGGGTGATGAGCTGTGTTGCTTTTACGCCAAACATAACGTTTTGCGTTGTTGCCAAAAAGACCAGAGCACCTTCTTCCACATGTTTGGTGTGTCTCCCAGGTGGCTTGTGGCAAACTTTAGACGACACTTTTTTATGGATATCTTTAAGAAATGGCTTTCTTCTTGCCACTCTTCCATAAAGGCCAGATTTGTGCAATATACAACTGATTGTTGTCCTATGGACAGAGTCTCCCACCTCAGCTATAGGTCTCTGCAGTTCATCCAGAGTGATCATGGGCCTCTTGGCTGCATCTCTGATCAGTCTTCTCCTTGTATGAGCTGAAAGTTTAGAGGGACGGCCAGGTCTTGGTAGATTTGCAGTGGTCTGATACTCCTTCCATTTCAATATTATCGCTTGCACAGTGCTCCTTGGGATGTTTAAAGCTTGGGAAATCTTTTTGTATCCAAATCCGGCTTTAAACTTCTTCACAACAGTATCTCGGACCTGCCTGGTGTGTTCCTTGTTCTTCATGATGCTCTCTGCGCTTTTAACGGACCTCTGAGACTATCACAGTGCAGGTGCATTTATACGGAGACTTGATTACACACAGGTGGATTGTATTTATCATCATTAGTCATTTAGGTCAACATTGGATCATTCAGAGATCCTCACTGTACTTCTGGAGAGAGTTTGCTGCACTGAAAGTAAAGGGGCTGAATAATTTTGCACGCCCAATTTTTCAGTTTTTGATTTGTTAAAAAAGTTTGAAATGTCCAATAAATGTCGTTCCACTTCATGATTGTGTCCCACTTGTTGTTGATTCTTCACAAAAAAACACAGTTTTATATCATTATGTGTGAAACCTGAAATGTGGCAAAAGGTCGCAAAGTTCAAGGGGGCCAAATACTTTCGCAAGGCACTGTATATACAGGTATATACTGTATATATATATATAGTATGCCATTCTCTTTATTCCATTAACAAACATTGACAATAGGTTTTATCCTAACTTCCTTTCTCTTGTAAATAATGTAGCATATAATTTCAAATAACCACACAATTGAATGTATTTAGACAAACAACTGAAGAAGGTACATAACTTGTAGAAAGTCAATATGCCTTGTAACATAATAATAATTCCGTAGTTTCAATAAACACAATGCAAAACCATAAAACATGTTTAAAGCATTGAATAGTTGCAAATGGTTTATAGGTCTACAATCCTTGTTCATTGGTCTGCTACTGTATAGTACTGTATGTTACAATTAGAGGGACTTAGGGACAAAATTACAAGGACTTAGAGACCAAATTAGAGGGATTTAGAATTACAGGGACTTAGAGACACAATTACAGGGACTTAGAGATAAAATTACAGGGACTTGGAGATAAAATTACAGGGACTTAGAGACCAAATTAGAGGGACTGAGAGATAAAATGACAGGGACTTAGAGATAAAATGACAGGGACTTAGAGACATTACAATCCATTCTGATGCAAGATTGATTGTCATTGTTTCACCTCTAAAAGCATGAATGATTCATTGCTGTATGTCACCCGACACCTGTTCTCTCTGCTTTGATTATTTCCAGTTGGTTGAGGTTGGGTTTCCTCACACAGTGACAAGAGCACACTGGTGTCTTACTTAATGTGATTCTGTCCTGGTTCACAGACATTCACCCCAGTCAAACCCTCTAGGCCTATATAACTTTAATGGAAGCCTTTCCTTTCCCTAAGTGCAAACGCTTGCATCCCTTCCTCTGTCTGCCTGATGGTAAGCTGTTTACTGGTCATTTTCATACTTTATGTCATAAGCGACGGGTCCCTCCATGGTGAATCCAAGGTAAAAGGAGACCTCCTCCGTACTGCATCCACTCCGGACTCCACCAAGGTATACTGGACGCACTGAGATTTTCAGATTGCCCCCGTAGTAAACATAAATGTCACTGTTTTCCGTTTTCCCTTTGACCCGTTGTAACAGGTTTTGTATCTCAGGATCCCTCCATATTGCTCCACTTTGCCACAGTTGATGCGGGTTTGGGGGTCTATCTTTGGATGAGGCCTTCTTGTGTGAAGTTTTGGGTCCCTCTTTGTACAGCAACTGATCAAGTCTGCCTTTGTGAATTATTCTCCTCAGTCCTCTTGATTTCCCGAGGTAGAAATGTGCGATGCAACTCTTCGCCGGAAACATGTGGGAGAAGCGACGATGGAAGGATTTTTTCGATGAAGTGACATACGTGCCAATGTTTTTGAACGTTGTGGTGCTCTCAAGCAGGTTGTCCTTTCTTGGCCACATCAGCAACATTGAGAGGTAGTACAGCTCTGTGCAGTTTGAATTGGTTCCCTCTTCTCGCAGTGCCTCGTTGAGAAGGGAGACCAGCTCCTCGTACCTCTTCAGCAATGTTGAGCTTTGCTTAACGCAGTGAAGAACAATGTTTGCAAGGATGAAATTGATCCGGTCAGCCATGAGTTTCCGTGTAGAATTTTGAACAATGAACTGCCATTTCTTCAGAATTAATTCAATTTGATTCCCATTCTTCTCATTCAGATACTGGAGAAGACCAGCAAATGAATCTGCTCGTTTTTGCTCCAAATAGTTTCGCTGCTCCTCTATCTCCTGCCGGAGACTCAGTTTTGGTTTACTGGCCCTTTCGGAGGCTCTCTCTTCTCCCGAGGAACAGAAGATGTGAATGTACTTCTTGAAGAGCTCTGATACTTTTCGTTTGTTTCTGTCCTCTGCTGTCTCCTTCTCAATTGACCTTGGCTTCAGGTATGTGAAGTAGTTCTCAAAAAAACTGAACATCTCCTTCAGCCGTGGCTTCAAAGAGACCAGGAATTTCTCGTGGTCTGACAGAACAGCAATGAATTGATCATTTGTACTGTTTGTTGTTTCATGAAAATCACTCACTGGCAAGTGGTTTTTGAGGAACTGCAGCATTTTGTTTCGCTGGAGTGCATCACTTTTGTTGAAAAAAGGAATATCTTTGATGATATCAAAAACAATCATTGAAACTTCCATTTCACCGACATACCCAGATGTGTTGTAGGTTCGTTGCCTCTTTCTGTTGGGCAGATCAAGGGAATCCATTGGCTCGTCCTTCTTTGCGAGTTCCTGTGAATCTCTGAATGCTTTGGTGGCCTGAAATGCTAATTTTAGGCATTTGTCTAACCCTTCTGGAGTGAGCTCCTCAGCACGTTCAATTTCATATTTCAGGTGGCTTTTGTACACCTGTCCCAATGTGTCTGCAATGTAAGAATTGTACATTTTCTGCTGTGCATCCTTGGCCCATTGCAGAGCAGATATATAATCCTTCTCTTTCAGATAGAAATGCCTTGCCAAAGCTTGTGGCAGAGTTGCGTTTTTGTCAAATCTCATTGTTGCTCTTACAAGAACTTCTTTGATTTGGCTGATTCCCTCATCCGTCTGTATGTCTTCAATCAAAGGAGAGAAGAGTGTATCTTTGTCATGTCCAAGTTCCTTTCGTTGCCGCGTGATCAGCATACTTTGGATGTTTTGAACCAGGATGTCCTTACCCATGCCAGATTTGTACAGCAAGTCACAGTGTAACAGACTGGTTGTTATTTCCCCCAGTTGAAGCTTGTGCTTTCCGGTGAGGACTTTGAGGCAATTACTTGCAATCATTTGGTGTAGAAACCGAACTGCCTGATAAGTGCCGTGCTCTTTAATGTTGAAGCGGATCAGTAGCGTGGAGTATGGGTTCATTTTGTCCTCAAGTGTCTCTTTTCCCCACAGAGCATTCCTAATCCCCACAAAATCCTCACATAGGGACAGGGCCATGTAGGAGCCGTTCACATATGTATTTAGCAAAGCTAAGAGTGAAAATAGCTGTCCTTCTTTTCTGGAGGTGTCAAGGTCTTTCAGGGTGTTGCACACCAGATTCTTGATGTACTTCTCACTGAAATTGTTTGTCATGATCATGAAGGCGTAGAACGTTTCAGGTTTTTGATGGTGACCTTTGAGCTCTTTCAGTTTCACCTCAAAGAAGCTCTGCTCTTTGGTGGAGAGCTTGTTGATCATGAACACATTGTCAAGTCGGCTGTTTCTGGAGCTCTCTGCAGGAATCTGTGATCTCTCACAGTTCAGTATGATGACCATCAGAGTGTCAGGTTTCTTCTTCTCGTTGGCTGCACTTAGTATGCATCTCTGTAGGTCTTCAACGTCCTCCCAGTTGTCCACCAAGAGTAGAACAGGAGAATAACTCAACTGCTTCTCTTTGCCACAGGTCAGCAGGTGTCTGACTTGGACTGCGATCTCACTGTTCTGTGCTGTGGTGTTTTTCAGAACGGCACATCTGAATTTACATCTCAAGTTCCACAACACGTGCATGGCCAGTGTTGTTCCACCACATCCTGGATGATGGAAGAGGTTTATTATTATGCATGGCGATGTGTACCCCTCTGTAGGTGTGATCAGGTTGTGAAGATCCTCATACTTGTCACGTTTGATGAATGGCAGACAACCTGGCCTCTCGGACAAGTAGAAGTTCCACCAAGTCACCTGTCCGCCTCTGTAAAAGTCCTCCTCCGTGTTGGTCTTGAATTCCTCAAAAGAGTCTTTGGTTTCAATTTCAGTGTTCTCACATTCATTTTCACTCAGTATATCAAGTACGGTCATCAGCTCTTCATCTTTTTGTGTCAGGAGGACTGAACTGGAGCCAGAAGATGGCAGATATCTCCTAGAGGACCGTGTCTGGGGTTCTTTGATTTTCCTGATGGTGCAGTCGATTTCAGTCAGGCTCAATTCGTAGATACATTTACTAGTAATATCCACTTTGCAGCGAGTGTTTATCATGTCTCTCCATTGACTGAATACATTTGAATCTTTGCATATGCAGAGCATATTATCCTCACCCTCAAGAGTGCGATAGATCGCACAAAAGGCCTCAAGTATAGGGCTTGAGATGTCAGTGACTCCTGAGTGAAGCATGAATACCACAAGTAGTCTGTCTTTCGACAAGACGTCTGGATTGCAGAGAAATGAAACCATATCGCTGATTTCTCCAGCACGTTTCTTGAGCCATTCACTGCTACTGAAAGGTCTGTCTGCTTCACTGACCTCATTTGCTCGACCATTACAAAAGACCCAGCTTGTCTGCTTAAACAAGTTCAGCTTTCCGATAACAGTGGAGACATTGTCATTAGTATTGTACATTCGAGGGTAATGAAGATTCGCTATGCGATCTGTTCTGTAGAAACTGCATGTCCCGTTCATGTCAGATTCTGGGTCAAACTCGAGCACTGCAAACAACTTCATCTCTTTCAAAAAACCCAAATGTTCATGTTGACTGGGGTGGCACTTGTTTGTGACAACTATAACTTGCAATGAGTTTTCAAGTGTGTCTCTCCCATGAGTTATCAATTGTTTTAGCCTCTGACCTTGGTGGTTTTGGTTGGGCTGCTGACAGTTGCTCTCCTCTTTTGACTTGCGTGCTGATGACCAACATTTGACTTCCTCTGTCAAACCTCTCATCTTCTCCTGTAGACTTCTGGGATTATTGTCTGCAAGAATGTTGATGCTCTTTGGACCTTGTCGAATAAACAGACATTCAGTTTTGTATTCTTCTCCATTTTGTTCAGATATTATTGAGGTATAGAAAAGCTTCTCTTGAGTCTGTGAATAACTTGGGACAACATCAACTTCTATCACCCACTTGTCTGAAGTCGCGCCATCTAGACGTTGAACCTGAAAGAATTTTGGAGGTCTGATGCATGATCTTGCGATATTTGTTTCTTCTCCAAAGTGTTCCTTGAGATGCAAGTCAAACCTGTCTGTATACATATTGAATGATGGCAGGTTTTGCCCAATCACCTGTCCATGCATGTGTCCGAGCCCGCCTGTCACCCCAAAATGAATTGTACCATTGGTGCGAGAGTTCATGCAGGCTGCGGAAAAACGAAACACTTCATTGCTGAACTTTTCCAGAATATCTATCTCACTGGCTTCCTCTGTGCTTGGCAGGAGCTTGTACTCATGTACCGGGTCAATGAGATTGCTTGGACCGGATTCAGGGGGGAGGATATCATTTTGTATGTATGTGAACGATAGGTCGTTTTGGTCAAAGGGACGTGGGGGACATATTCTCTTCTCCAGATTTGGAGCAGTTTCTCTTAAGTGGTCAAATGATGAGATGGACGTCTCACTTTGTCTCGTATTGTCCTCCATATTTCCATAAGCTGGAATGTATTCCGACTCTACCATTGGCAGTAGAATGGGGGATGCAACATCTGAACCGGAATGTCTCAGTTCTTCCACTGATGTCCATGATGAGCTTAGACTTGGAGCCACCGACTCCGATTTCACACTGTCAGAATCCTGAGTTTCCTCATGTGACCCCATCCTAGCTTCTGGTATGGCTCTAAATCTAAATCTCTCCTGTCTTCTGAAGGGGTCACTCTCAGGGGATCTCATGCTTCTCCCTACACTCTCCAAGTCGTTTCTCAGTATCTCTACATTTTTTATGATTTGAATCGCAGGCCCAAACTTAACACCGAAATCAGTCAAGTCCTGTTTCTCAATGCAAACCAGGCTAGCTCCTGACACGTCCTGTTCATAAAGTTTTGTTGCGACCTCAGGGAGTTTGAGGCTACTAATTAGCCACTCTTTCACATGCTCCTTCGTCCAGTCTTCGATTCTCTGTGGGAATTCTCTGAGGTTGCTGACTCTGTTCATGCCATGATGTTCAGTATGCTGAGAACCCAATAAATAAAAACTATCATCACCATAGGCAGTTGTATTTCTTTTTAAACCAATTAACAGTTACTGTACCTGCACATATAGTTGATATTTTTTATTTGCCAAATCACCAATGCCTATTGCTTATTATTATTGAAACTAAGAACAATCCACTGAACATACATGTACAATGCATACATAGAGTTTCAGCTTAAAACTTACAAACATACCATTGTTGCATGCACTCCACCAATGGACAGTTGTGTTGTGTCTGATGTCATCATCCTACAATTGGTGGAAATACATTAGGTGCAAATACATTCATTTGAAATTAAACAAATTTATGTTTTGGATCACCTCAAATGTGTTTTTTTATACATACATGCAAGGTATTGTGCATTTTAATTTAGTTTATTTTTTTTATAGTAATGAATTCCCACATGACACACTTTAGATACTTTAAATTATTTAAAAAATCATCATAAATGACCTTGAAGATGGACCCATTGACTGGTCACTCTTCATTGACAGATAGCTGGGCGTAGGTGAGTCTGCTCCCTCCCTGCAAAAAATGTTATTGAGGTGTGTTTTTAATCAATCCTATGCTCATGATGTACAGTCGCTTTTACCGATCTGCAAGATGTCTATTAGAAATCACATATTCAAAAGTGTCTCCGAGTAGGAGTGCTGATCTAGGATCAAGTCCCCCTACATCATTATGATCTAATAGATAATAGGCAGAATCTACCACACACCCAAACCAATTTAGTGAGGGTGCTGGAGTCAAAATGCTAAACTGGAGAAACAGGAAAAAGTCGCTGCACTTTTCCAGACAGATGAAAATCTATTTATTTAATTGTGGCTGAGCTTTCGGTCAGTCAACCGTCATCAAACCATATGCAAAATAATATTCAAAACTGATGCTAATCAAAACTGATGCTAATCAGTACTGATGCTAATCATAACTGATGCTAATCAGTACTGATGCTAATCATAACTGATGCTAATCAGTACTGATGCTAATCATAACTGATGCTAATCAAAACTCAAGCTAATCAGTACTGATGCTAATCATAACTGATGCTAATCAAAACTCAAGCTAATCAGTACTGATGCTAATCAAAACCGATGCTAATCAAAACTGATGCTAATCAGTACTGATGCTAATCATAACTGATGCTAATCAAAACTCAAGCTAATCAGTACTGATGCTAATCATAACTGATGCTAATCAAAACTCAAGCTAATCAGTACTGATGCTAATCAAAACCGATGCTAATCAAAACTGATGCTAATCAGTACTGATGCTAATCATAACTGATGCTAATCATAACTGATGCTAATCATAACTGATGCTAATCAAAACTGAAGCTAATCAGTACTGATGCTAACCAAAACTGATGCTAATCGAAACTGATACTAATCAATACTCCTACTCTGAGACTGTGAAAACGGGCCCAGACCTTTTGTCTTTTGTCGATTGTTGGACGTATTGACACATTGCAACGTCCTCATTATGAAAATCATAAATTACCTGCGATTGGGAATAAACTCTCTCTTGTAGTTTATCGGTGGATCCATTGAGCGGTCACTCCTCATTGACACACAGCTGGATGTAGGTGACTCTGCACCCTCCCTGTGAAATATACAGTCAGTACCCTAACCCTATAACATAGCTTGTAAATACAGTTGGAAATCGGGACCCATATTTATCCATATGCAGTGTTCACACTGCACGAGTCTCCTTATCCCTGGGTTTATTGAGATTTTAGCCTAGGGCTATGCAAGTCTTCACACTTGCACATTCTAGCACCAACCTTAGCCCAGGGCTAGCTGGCCTTGCTCCGGAGCCGGGTTAGGTCCAACTTTGTAGGACTAGACCCAGAAACCCGGTGCCAAAATAGCCCGTGTGAAACGGGGGTCAAGAAAAACGCATAGAATATTTCACTGTCCAATCACAATAGCTGCATTTCCACTTAATTTTCATATGCTTGTGATGAGTTCTGCACGCTATTTTAATAAGTACATTTATACTATTTCATCCTTCCATCTGAGGACAAAAACCTGACAAAAAAACTGTTGGATTTATTATGGATAAATGAATAAACAATATCCCCATTTTAAATAGAATTGTAACTAAGTAAACTTATAATCTGTTTTATTATATCTGATTAACAATATGAGTTCATAAGAAGGGATTGTGTGACACGGACAAGGAGTAATAAAAGTTAATGAACACCATTCCAACTAGGAAGAAACGAATGGGTTGTGGACTGTGTAAACAGATAAGGTCGTTAACCTGTGGTTGACCCTACAGAAACTTAGCTCTGGGTTTTTTTTTTAGATAAGGCAGTGAGTGCATTCCTAGGTTTTCTGTTAATTAAAACTGTCAGTTCAGTGGTGATCGATAATGTTGAGGGGTCAAAAGTTATCTGGGAGTGTGTTAGTAAGTTAGAATGAACTTTTCACCTCACTTTGTCCCGGTCGAGAGGAGGGGATTCTGTTAAAGCAATGAAATGACGTCATTATCTGTATATAAACTGCTGCACGTGATTAAGTGGGAGCGCGCTCCGAGAATAAATTCTATTACCTATTATTGAAAGACTGGTCTGCGTCTATTTTATGCAAACAAGAAATCTTAGAAATTCTCATAAAATAGATTAAGGGCTTTCAATTGATGAAAGCACATTGGCATAATTAAATTACAGTAACAAAAACATACTTTCATCGGTGTGAAAACATTAGTTGCTATGGCTAACAAAAACGGTTGCTATGTAGGCAGGCTAACGTCTGCTCCCCACTGTCCCCAGGATATTTCAGCCCAGGATTAACACATGTTAGTGTGAACACAGGATAAGTTAGCCCAGGGTCCGTCTTAGCCCAGGGTCAGTCTTAGCCCAGGGCTAAGAACATTGCTGTGCGAAAAGGCCTAAAGTGTCTCACCGTAGTAGTGTTGATTTAGGATCAGTTCCCCTCTGTCCATATAATATTATTCATTATGATCTAAAAGGCAAAGCTGATCCTATAGCAACACTCCTACTCTGAGACTGTGAATACAGGCCCAAACCTTTTGTCCCTTGTGCCATGTCCTCGGTGGAAGTTGATTGGCTGACCCATTGAGTGATCACTCTTCATTGACAGACAGCTAGGTGACTCTGCTCTCTCCTCCTGGGCCACCAAGCCCTGTTTACCAGGGCAGAGAAGACCTGACCCTGCAACGTCCTCATTATACTCCTGTGGGGCAGTGGGACTACTATGCAGCCATTGGCGGATATGTTCACTCTTCCCACTCTCTGCACCCTCAGGCGATACAGTGGTGTCACTCATCCTGTCTCCACACCAGCATTCAGGTTCCTGACAAAGAAAACAAAGTGAGAGGGGTGAGAGGAAAGATCCGAAAAACCGCTCTTTAGCAGTAACTTCTTTATTGAGGATAAGTGTATTTACTGTGGCTGTGATATGTGGTTGTCTCACCTTGCTGTCTTAATCAAATCAAATCAAATCAAATGTATTTATATAGCCCTTCGTACATCAGCTGATATCTCAAAGTGCTGTACAGAAACCCAGCCTAAAACCCCGAACAGCAAGCAATGCAGGTGTAGAAGCACGGTGGCTAGGAAAAACTCCCTAGAAAGGGCAAAACCTAGGAACTTAATAAGATGAATGCACTAACTAACTGTAAGTCGCTCTGGATAAGAGCATCTGATAAATGACTCAAATGTCAAATGCTCTTTAACCGTGTATCAAAATCTCCTGCTAACTTCATTCCCTTTCTGAAACTCTCAGCATTGAAACAAGCGGAAGCAATGTACCGGACTTCTTGTCCAAATCATAGAGAACCAGGTCTAGTAAACACACATTCCTATATGACCACAACAGACTAATACCTCTCCTCTGTATATAAACCACTTGGGATACTCTCGTAGAAAATGTATTGTTTCCCAAACGTGGTAGTTATGTTGTTTGTAGAAAAGGCGTATCATATTGTGTCACCTTCAATAGGCAGACTGTGCATTCCCATGCAGTAGAAAGATACAGTTTCTACAATAGCCAAAGAGGATAAAGGAAATCTGGTTATTCTCTCCTATGGTCCAGGGATACAAGATCAGACACCTCCCCTCGATGACTCAGCAGTGGTTGCACATGCAGTACATTTCATTTGACAGTCATACTTACCCGGAACTTCAGCTTCTCATATGAACTGGTGATTTGAATAGTGTCATGGTTATTTGACAACGGCTTACTTCCCAAACATTACCATGAAAAGCAAACAAATCTATTCATTGCCTATCGCCTCATCGAACATGGAGTAGACTGAATGAAAACTTGTGTTTCTGCATTCCAGAGACACATAATATACCAGGGAGTGTACTGTAACTCTGTACTGTAGACTTGCTACGTCAAATAAGATTTTCCCTCAGGAGCCATTTGATTTCAGTACGCTATTGAGTAAACTTGGACCTTCGTCACCCACGGACTATGTCTGATTTATACATTCAGAATCTCAGTTATTGCATGAGAAATAATCAGTACGATTATTATTATAACGAGCTCAACGTAATTAGGCTGCATTCATTTGTAATAATTAGACTAATTACAGCAGTATTATTAGTTTAGAAAACATTTGTGTAGACAATAACAGAATATATCCAAGACTTTAAACAGAACCTTACCACTCAGAGTCCTAACTTCACTCATATCTGCACAGTTTGAAAGGTGTGTTCTTAGATCCTGTGCAGCCACAGAAATACCAGTAACCGTTTCCCCGCTGTATTCTTGACAATGAACCACTAAACTCGTCACGTGTTCTGGGCCGCACCTAGGAGGTGCCGAATTTAACCCCAGAAGCTACTAATACAGGAGAAACATGGTCTATTTAGTAGCTCACAGCTAGTAGATCCTTAGCCTGCGTCTGAAGAGGTGTGAAGGCTGATATCTGATATCCGATACTTTAGACCTACCCATGATCTCCATATAAGGAAACCAAAGGGCAGAGTCAGGGTTTGTGGGAGGTAGCTTTGGATATATATTTCAGAAACTTGTATCTTAGACTAAAATATGTTAGGAAGTAGAATGCAAAACCTATTGACTCCGGTGAGATGAAATAAGAAAGAAAAAAAAGTTTGAGGAGCTTCTTCTATGAAGTGTGGTTTGTGTTTTCTACCCGCCTTCAACTCTCAGCTCGACTGTCTCCTTGTTTTATGAAGGCAAAGAGTCTGGGAATTGAGCCAGTGGACCAGTTCTGTGCTGGCTCGATGCCAGTGTTTCTGCCCTCTCCGACACCATCTCCATTACATTATCTTGGTGGCTGTCGTCTATACTTGAACACCACCGCTAGTCTTCAACAACCACAATGTATATATATATAATATACCTTATCATGAGTCAAAGAAAATGATATGGATCCTGTAGGACACAATGAATTGCAGAACACTGGAAAACAATAGTGTACATCTACAGGTTAACAGTTGACATGATATTTTATTTACTGACAGAGATATAGGAGAATCTAGTACAATACAGAGACAGTTTTGCAGGACACATAGACTAAAAGGCATACTCTTACATAGTTGGTGAAAGGTGGCGCTCACACAGAACACATACTGTACAACGAGTGGACAAAGCATTAAGAACACCTGCTCTTTCCTTGACAGACTGAACAGGTGAATCCAAGTGAAATCTATGATCCCTTATTGATGTCACCTGTTAAATACACTTCAAATCGGTGTACATGAAGGGGAGGAGACAGGCTAAAAAGAAGGATTTTTAAGCCTTGAGAGAATTGAGACATGGATTGTGTATGTGTGACATTCAGAGGGTGAATGGGGGGGGTGCAACTCAATATTAGGAAGGTGTTCTTACTGTTTTGTCCACTCAGTGTAAATCATAATACAATGACAGGTTATATTGACGTGCATAATTAAAATGTAAATATTATTTCTGATCGTTTAAGGCTGGTTGACGCTTGGCTCTTGTTGCAGAACGACAGAAGGGACGAGAAGCAAAGAGCTGCAGTGCCTGGTTATATAATGGACCTACAGTGGATGTTGGAAACACATTGCCTCCCTCACTGAGCAATGTGTCATTTTACATTTGGGGAACTATAAGTGATCATGGACACCTTGGTCTTCATTACAGGGCTAATCACAAAAAAAAACAGTTTGTGTGTGTGTGTGTTTGTGTGTCAGAGGAGGCTGGTGGGAGGAGCTATAGGAGGATGGGCTCATTGTAATGGCTGGAATGGAATTCATGGAACGGAGTCAAACGTGGTTTCTATATGTTTGATACCGTTCCACATGTTCCATTCCAGTCTTTACACTAAGCCGTCCCTATAGCACCTCCCATCAGCCTCCTCAGGTGTGTGTGTGCCACTACGGGTGCATGCATGTGTGTGGCTAAGTGCAGGTAAGTGCTGGTTTTGTTCCACTACGACAGCTGGTCTCTACAGGAGGGGGAAGATATAAATGAACGGATGATGGCTGGTCTCTACAGGAGGAGTAAGATATAAAGTGACGGATGATGGCTGGTCTCTACAGGAGGGGGAAGATATAAAGGGACGGATGATGTCTGGTCTCTACAGGAGGGGGAAGATATAAAGTGACGGATGATGGCTGGTCTCTACAGGAGGGGGAAGATATAAAGTGACGGATGATGGCTGGTCTCTACAGGAGGGGGAAGATATAAAGTGACGGATGATGGCTGGTCTCTACAGGAGGGGGAAGATATAAAGGGACGGATGATGGCTGGTCTCTACAGGAGGGGGAAGATATAAAGAGACGGACGATGGCTGGTCTCTACAGGAGGGGGAAGATATAAAGGGATACATGATGGCTGGTCTCTACAGTAGGGGATGATATAAAGGGATGGATGATGGCTGGTCTCTACAGGAGGGGAAAGATATAAAGGGACAGACGGCTCATTTCCTTTTTTCTTTCTCCGCCCCCAGACACCGCACCCCCTCCAGCAGCATAGGAGTACCATGGTGACGATCTACAGAGAGAGGGAGAGGGGGAGGGAGGGAGAGATAGGGAGAAGAGAGAGGGAAGGAGGGAGAGGGTGGGGTAGATTGGGTTGGCGGGTAAGAGATAGGGCGAGAGAGAGAAAGAGAGAGGTAGGGAGATTGAGAAAGAGAGCGGAAGAGTCACTGTTATTTTGCTGAGTAAAGGATCATAGTGAGTGTGTGATGTAGAGGAAGTTGCAGAGACCTCTTAGTCCACCAGAGGGTGCTGTCCACCCTTTAACACTGACAGGCCATACATAGTACATCTGTTGCATAATAGCATTTAACTCAGCAGTATGCCTTACTGTAAATACCATAAGTAACTAACTGCAGATATTTCCCCTATTAACACAGGGTTACTGCCCAGATGATCAGTATGTGTGTCACTGTGTGTGTTTCTGTGTGTATGACTGTGTCCACACATGACCAGGCACACAGGAGTAACTCACCCATGACCCGGGCCTGTAGTCTGACCCGCAGACGTTGGTCCTTCTTCCCCCGGCTGATCAGGGTCAGCTCCTCCTGCAGCACCCCCTCCTGATGGGTGGTGTACTCACACGTCACCTTCACCCCACCTAGAGGGAGGGAGGGAGGGAGGGAGGGAGGGAGGGAGGGAGGGAGGGAGGGAGGGAGGGAGGGAGGGAGGGAGGGAGGGAGGGAGGGAGGGAGGGAGATAGCAGGAGATGGCAGATGGACCAAGAGAAACAAGGAATGGATGGAGAGAGGGAGAGAGACAGGGAATGGATGGAGAGAGGGAGGGAGACAGACAGAGGTAGAAAAAGAAAGGGAGAGAAAAAAGAAAGACAGAAAAAAGGAGAGAAAGATGGAGACAGTCAATAATAAAAGGACAGGAATGGTCGGGGAAAGAGTGACATGAAGACAGAGACAAAAAGTCATCAAACAGACAGAAGTAACGTAAGACTGAGAGACAGTAGTCTATTGAGTATTTATAACCAGTATTTACTTCAATGTAATTCGCCATAGTTCCCCACATACCATAAAATCTGTGTCTGAAATGCCACCATATTCCCTATATAGTACACTAATTTGATCAGGGCCTATAGGGAATATTCAATGTTTCAAGTTAATAGAATAGGCTGCTCTCCGTGACACAACCCAGGGTTCTCTTACAGGAAGCCACTCTGAAAGCCCAGAGGGGAGCTCAGATTCTTTCCCCCTACAATTCAAATGGTGCCCTATTCCCTATATTGTGTTCTACCTTTGTCCAAAGGACTATGGGCCCGCCATGTGGGCACTGGTCAAAAGCAGTGCACTGTATAGGGAATGGGGTGACAAGGGGACATTTGGGAGGAAGCCAGGGAAACAAATCAAATTGTATTGGTCACATGTGCAGGTGTAGACCTTACAGTGAAATGCTTACTTATGAGCCCATAACCAACAATGCAGATGGAATAAGAAAAATAAATACAAGTACAAGTAACTAAAGAGCAGCAGTAAAATAACAATAGCGAGACTATATATACATACATACACATATATACATACATGTAGGTAGAGTTATTAAAGTGACTATGCATAGTTGATAACAACAGAGAGTAGCAGAGGTGTAAAAGAGAGGGGGGGAGCAATGCAAAATAATCTCTTCTTCTGGTCTCCTCTCTCTGAATCGATTCATGGCTGAAATGGGAGCTGATGGATTGATCTCTTTGGTCTTTGTTTGCCTCTGGTAATGACTGTCTAGTGGTGGTTATATTGCTCTGGTAATGACTGTCTGGTAGTGGTTATATTCCTCTGGTAATGACTGTCTGGTGGTGGTTATATTCCTCTGGTAATGACTGTCTAGTGGTGGTTATATTGCTCTGGTAATGACTGTCTGGTAGTGGTTATATTCCTCTGGTAATGACTGTCTGGTAGTGGTTATATTCCTCTGGTAATAACTGTCTAGTGGTGGTTATATTCCTCTGGTGATAACTGTCTTGTGGTGGTTATATTCCTCTGGTAATGACTGTCTGGTAGTGGTTATATTCGTCTGGTAATGACTGTCTGGTGGTGGTTATATTCCTCTGGTAATGACTGTCTGGTAGTGGTTATATTCCTCTGGTAATGACTGTCTGGTAGTGGTTATATTCCTCTGGTAATGACTGTCTAGTGATGGTTATATTCCTCTGGTAATGACTGTCTAGTGATGGTTATATTCCTCTGGTAATGACTGTCTAGTGGTGGTTATATTCCTCTGGTAATGACTGTCTGGTAGTGGTTATATTCCTCTGGTAATAACTGTCTAGTGGTGGTTATATTCCTCTGGTAATGACTGTCTGAGGGTGGTTATATTCCTCTGGTAATAACTGTCTGGTAGTGGTTATATTCCTCTGGTAATAACTGTCTAGTGGTGGTTATATTCCTCTGGTAATAACTGTCTTGTGGTGGTTATATTCCTCTGGTAATGACTGTCTGGTAGTGGTTATATTCATCTGGTAATGACTGTCTGGTGGTGGTTATATTCCTCTGGTAATGACTGTCTGGTAGTGGTTATATTCCTCTGGTAATGACTGTCTGGTAGTGGTTATATTCCTCTGGTAATGACTGTCTAGTGATGGTTATATTCCTCTGGTAATGACTGTCTAGTGATGGTTATATTCCTCTGGTAATGACTGTCTAGTGGTGGTTATATTCCTCTGGTAATGACTGTCTGGTAGTGGTTATATTCCTCTGGTAATGACTGTCTAGTGATGGTTATATTCCTCTGGTAATGACTGTCTAGTGGTGGTTATATTCCTCTGGTAATGACTGTCTGGTCGTGGTTATATTCCTCTGGTAATGACTGTCTGGTGGTGGTTATATTCCTCTGGTAATGACTGTCTGGTAGTGGTTATATTCCTCTGGTAATGACTGTCTGGTGGTGGTTATATTCCTCTGATAATGACTGTCTGGTAGTGGTTATATTCCTCTGGTAATGACTGTCTGGTGGTGGTTATATTCCTCTGGTAATGACTGTCTGGTAGTGGTTATATTCCTCTGGTAATGACTGTCTGGTAGTGGTTATATTCCTCTGGTAATAACTGTCTAGTGGTGGTTATATTCCTCTGGTAATGACTGTCTGAGGGTGGTTATATTCCTCTGGTAATAACTGTCTGGTAGTGGTTATATTCCTCTGGTAATAACTGTCTAGTGGTGGTTATATTGCTCTGGTAATGACTGTCTGGTAGTGGTTATATTCCTCTGGTAATGACTGTCTGGTAGTGGTTATATTCCTCTGGTAATAACTGTCTGGTAGTGGTTATATTCCTCTGGAAATTACTGTCTGGTGGTGGTTATATTCCTCTGGTAATGACTGTCTGGTGGTGGTTATATTCCTCTGGTAATGACTGTCTGGTGGTGGTTATATTCCTCTGGTAATGACTGTCTGGTGGTGGTTATATTCCTCTGGAAATGACTGTCTGGTGGTGGTTATATTCCTCTGGTAATGACTGTCTGAGGGTGGTTATATTCCTCTGGTAATAACTGTCTAGTGGTGGTTATATTCCTCTGGTAATGACTGTCTAGTGGTGGTTATATTCGTCTGGTAATGACTGTCTGGTAGTGGTTATATTCCTCTGGTAATAACTGGCTGGTAGTGGTTATATTCCTCTGGTAATAACTGTCTGGTAGTGGTTATATTCCTCTGGTAATGACTGTCTAGTGGTGGTTATATTCCTCTGGTAATGACTGTCTGGTAGTGGTTATATTCCTCTGGTAATGACTGTCTGGTGGTGGTTATATTCCTCTGGTAATGACTGTCTGGTGGTGGTTATATTCCTCTGGTAATGACTGTCTGGTAGTGGTTATATTCCTCTGGTAATGACTGTCTGGTAGTGGTTATATTCCTCTGGTAATGACTGTCTGGTGGTGGTTATATTCCTCTGGTAATGACTGTCTGGTGGTGGTTATATTCCTCTGGTAATGACTGTCTGGTAGTGGTTATATTCCTCTGGTAATGACTGTCTGGTAGTGGTTATATTCCTCTGGTAATGACTGTCTGGTAGTGGTTATATTCCTCTGGTAATAACTGTCTGGTGGTGGTTATATTCCTCTGGTAATGACTGTCTAGTGGTGGTTATATTGCTCTGGTAATGACTGTCTGGTAGTGGTTATATTCCTCTGGTAATGACTGTCTGGTAGTGGTTATATTCTTCTGGTAATAACTGTCTGGTAGTGGTTATATTCCTCTGGAAATGACTGTCTGGTGGTGGTTATATTCCTCTGGTAATGACTGTCTAGTAGTGGTTATAGTCCTCTGGTAATAACTGTCTAGTGGTGGTTATATTGCTCTGGTAATGACTGTCTGGTAGTGGTTATATTCCTCTGGTAATGACTGTCTGGTAGTGGTTATATTCCTCTGGTAATGACTGTCTGGTGGTGGTTATATTCCTCTGATAATGACTGTCTGGTAGTGGTTATATTCCTCTGGTAATGACTGTCTGGTGGTGGTTATATTCCTCTGGTAATGACTGTCTGGTAGTGGTTATATTCCTCTGGTAATGACTGTCTGGTAGTGGTTATATTCCTCTGGTAATAACTGTCTAGTGGTGGTTATATTCCTCTGGTAATGACTGTCTGAGGGTGGTTATATTCCTCTGGTAATAACTGTCTGGTAGTGATTATATTCCTCTGGTAATAACTGTCTAGTGGTGGTTATATTGCTCTGGTAATGACTGTCTGGTAGTGGTTATATTCCTCTGGTAATGACTGTCTGGTAGTGGTTATATTCCTCTGGTAATAACTGTCTGGTAGTGGTTATATTCTTCTGGAAATGACTGTCTGGTGGTGGTTTTATTCCTCTGGTAATGACTGTCTGGTGGTGGTTATATTCCTCTGGTAATGACTGTCTGGTGGTGGTTATATTCCTCTGGTAATGACTGTCTGGTAGTGGTTATATTCCTCTGGTAATGACTGTCTGGTGGTGGTTATATTCCTCTGGTAATGACTGTCTGGTGGTGGTTATATTCCTCTGGAAATGACTGTCTGGTGGTGGTTATATTCCTCTGGTAATGACTGTCTGAGGGTGGATATATTCCTCTGGTAATAACTGTCTAGTGGTGGATATATTCCTCTGGTAATGACTGTCTAGTGGTGGTTATATTCGTCTGGTAATGACTGTCTGGTAGTGGTTATATTCCTCTGGTAATAACTGTCTGGTAGTGGTTATATTCCTCTGGTAATAACTGTCTGGTAGTGGTTATATTCCTCTGGTAATGACTGTCTAGTGGTGGTTATATTCCTCTGGTAATGACTGTCTGGTAGTGGTTATATTCCTCTGGTAATGACTGTCTGGTGGTGGTTATATTCCTCTGGTAATGACTGTCTGGTGGTGGTTATATTCCTCTGGTAATGACTGTCTGGTAGTGGTTATATTCCTCTGGTAATGACTGTCTGGTAGTGGTTATATTCCTCTGGTAATGACTGTCTGGTGGTGGTTATATTCCTCTGGTAATGACTGTCTGGTGGTGGTTATATTCCTCTGGTAATGACTGTCTGGTAGTGGTTATATTCCTCTGGTAATGACTGTCTGGTAGTGGTTATATTCCTCTGGTAATAACTGTCTGGTGGTGGTTATATTCCTCTGGTAATGACTGTCTGGTAGTGGTTATATTCCTCTGGTAATGACTGTCTGGTAGTGGTTATATTCCTCTGGTAATGACTGTCTGGTAGTGGTTATATTCCTCTGGTAATGACTGTCTAGTGATGGTTATATTCCTCTGGTAATGACTGTCTGGTGGTGGTTATATTCCTCTGGTAATGACTGTCTGGTGGTGGTTATATTCCTCTGGTAATGACTGTCTGGTAGTGGTTATATTCCTCTGGTAATGACTGTCTGGTAGTGGTTATATTCCTCTGGTAATGACTGTCTAGTGATGGTTATATTCCTCTGGTAATGACTGTCTAGTGGTGGTTATATTCCTCTGGTAATGACTGTCTGGTAGTGGTTATATTCCTCTGGTAATGACTGTCTAGTGATGGTTATATTCCTCTGGTAATGACTGTCTAGTGGTGGTTATATTCCTCTGGTAATGACTGTCTGGTCGTGGTTATATTCCTCTGGTAATGACTGTCTGGTGGTGGTTATATTCCTCTGGTAATGACTGTCTGGTAGTGGTTATATTCCTCTGGTAATGACTGTCTGGTGGTGGTTATATTCCTCTGGTAATGACTGTCTGGTGGTGGTTATATTCCTCTGGTAATGACTGTCTGGTGGTGGTTATATTCCTCTGGTAATGACTGTCTGGTAGTGGTTATATTACTCTGGTAATGACTGTCTGGTAGTGGTTATATTCCTCTGGTAATGACTGTCTGGTGGTGGTTATATTCCTCTGGTAATGACTGTCTGGTGGTGGTTATATTCCTCTGGTAATGACTGTCTGAGGGTGGTTATATTCCTCTGGTAATAACTGTCTAGTGGTGGTTATATTCCTCTGGTAATGACTGTCTAGTGGTGGTTATATTCGTCTGGTAATGACTGTCTGGTAGTGGTTATATTCCTCTGGTAATAACTGTCTGGTAGTGGTTATATTCCTCTGGTAATAACTGTCTGGTAGTGGTTATATTCCTCTGGTAATGACTGTCTAGTGGTGGTTATATTCCTCTGGTAATGACTGTCTGGTAGTGGTTATATTCCTCTGGTAATGACTGTCTGGTGGTGGTTATATTCCTCTGGTAATGACTGTCTGGTGGTGGTTATATTCCTCTGGTAATGACTGTCTGGTAGTGGTTATATTCCTCTGGTAATGACTGTCTGGTAGTGGTTATATTCCTCTGGTAATAACTGTCTGGTGGTGGTTATATTCCTCTGGTAATGACTGTCTGGTAGTGGTTATATTCCTCTGGTAATGACTGTCTGGTAGTGGTTATATTCCTCTGGTAATGACTGTCTGGTGGTGGTTATATTCCTCTGATAATGACTGTCTGGTAGTGGTTATATTCCTCTGGTAATAACTGTCTGGTGGTGGTTATATTCCTCTGGTAATGACTGTCTAGTGGTGGTTATATTGCTCTGGTAATGACTGTCTGGTAGTGGTTATATTCCTCTGGTAATGACTGTCTGGTGGTGGTTATATTCCTCTGGTAATGACTGTCTGGTAGTGGTTATATTCCTCTGGTAATGACTGTCTGGTAGTGGTTCTATTCCTCTGGTAATGACTAACTGGTAGTGGTTATATTCCTCTGGTAATAACTGTCTGGTGGTGGTTATATTCCTCTGGTAATGACTGTCTAGTGGTGGTTATATTGCTCTGGTAATGACTGTCTAGTAGTGGTTATATTCCTCTGGTAATAACTGTCTAGTGGTGGTTATATTGCTCTGGTAATGACTGTCTGGTAGTGGTTATATTCCTCTGGTAATGACTGTCTGGTAGTGGTTATATTCCTCTGGTAATGACTGTCTGGTGGTGGTTATATTCCTCTGGTAATGACTGTCTGGTAGTGGTTATATTCCTCTGGTAATGACTGTCTGGTAGTGGTTATATTCCTCTGGTAATAACTGTCTAGTGGTGGTTATATTCCTCTGGTAATGACTGTCTGAGGGTGGTTATATTCCTCTGGTAATAACTGTCTGGTAGTGGTTATATTCCTCTGGTAATAACTGTCTAGTGGTGGTTATATTGCTCTGGTAATGACTGTCTGGTAGTGGTTATATTCCTCTGGTAATGACTGTCTGGTAGTGGTTATATTCCTCTGGTAATAACTGTCTGGTAGTGGTTATATTCTTCTGGAAATGACTGTCTGGTGGTGGTTTTATTCCTCTGGTAATGACTGTCTGGTGGTGGTTATATTCCTCTGGTAATGACTGTCTGGTGGTGGTTATATTCCTCTGGTAATGACTGTCTGGTAGTGGTTATATTCCTCTGGTAATAACTGTCTGGTAGTGGTTATATTCCTCTGGAAATGACTGTCTGGTGGTGGTTTTATTCCTCTGGTAATGACTGTCTGGTGGTGGTTATATTCCTCTGGTAATGACTGTCTGGTGGTGGTTATATTCCTCTGGTAATGACTGTCTGGTGGTGGTTATATTCCTCTGGAAATGACTGTCTGGTGGTGGTTATATTCCTCTGGTAATGACTGTCTGAGGGTGGTTATATTCCTCTGGTAATAACTGTCTAGTGGTGGTTATATTCCTCTGGTAATGACTGTCTAGTGGTGGTTATATTCGTCTGGTAATGACTGTCTGGTAGTTGTTATATTCCTCTGGTAATAACTGTCTGGTAGTTGTTATATTCCTCTTGTAATAACTGTCTGGTAGTGGTTATATTCCTCTGGTAATGACTGTCTAGTGGTGGTTATATTCCTCTGGTAATGACTGTCTGGTAGTGGTTATATTCCTCTGGTAATGACTGTCTGGTGGTGGTTATATTCCTCTGGTAATGACTGTCTGGTGGTGGTTATATTCCTCTGGTAATGACTGTCTGGTAGTGGTTATATTACTCTGGTAATGACTGTCTGGTAGTGGTTATATTCCTCTGGTAATGACTGTCTGGTGGTGGTTATATTCCTCTGGTAATGACTGTCTGGTGGTGGTTATATTCCTCTGGTAATGACTGTCTGGTAGTGGTTATATTCCTCTGGTAATGACTGTCTGGTAGTGGTTATATTCCTCTGGTAATGACTGTCTAGTGATGGTTATATTCCTCTGGTAATGACTGTCTAGTGGTGGTTATATTCCTCTGGTAATGACTGTCTGGTAGTGGTTATATTCCTCTGGTAATGACTGTCTAGTGATGGTTATATTCCTCTGGTAATGACTGTCTAGTGGTGGTTATATTCCTCTGGTAATGACTGTCTGGTCGTGGTTATATTCCTCTGGTAATGACTGTCTGGTGGTGGTTATATTCCTCTGGTAATGACTGTCTGGTAGTGGTTATATTCCTCTGGTAATGACTGTCTGGTGGTGGTTATATTCCTCTGATAATGACTGTCTGGTAGTGGTTATATTCCTCTGGTAATGACTGTCTGGTGGTGGTTATATTCCTCTGGTAATGACTGTCTGGTAGTGGTTATATTCCTCTGGTAATGACTGTCTGGTAGTGGTTATATTCCTCTGGTAATGACTGTCTGGTGGTGGTTATATTCCTCTGGTAATGACTGTCTGGTGGTGGTTATATTCCTCTGATAATGACTGTCTGGTAGTGGTTATATTCCTCTGGTAATGACTGTCTGGTGGTGGTTATATTCCTCTGGTAATGACTGTCTGGTGGTGGTTATATTCCTCTGGTAATGACTGTCTGGTAGTGGTTATATTCCTCTGGTAATGACTGTCTGGTGGTGGTTATATTCCTCTGGTAATGACTGTCTGGTAGTGGTTATATTCCTCTGGTAATGACTGTCTGGTAGTGGTTATATTCCTCTGGTAATGACTGTCTGGTAGGGGTTATATTCCTCTTGTAATGACTGTCTGGTAGTGGTTATATTCCTCTGGTAATGACTGTCTGGTGGTGGTTATATTCCTCTGGTAATAACTGTCTGGTAGTGGTTATATTCCTCTGGTAATTCCGATCAGAGCCTCACCCTCCATGGGTCGGATGGCATTGGGAGGGGAACAGGGGATGGAGAGCGGATCTAAAGAATGCAGAATAGGTGATAAAAGAGGAAGAGGTAGGGAAATTGTCGCCTTTGCGCCAGACAAGTATTCATTGGGGACAGGGGATGGAGGGGGAGAAAAAGTAGAAGAAGGAAGAGACCTTCGCCAGTGATCCAGACAAACATTCAAGTTTCACAGGTTTGATAACATACCAGTTACTGTAATAGTAGGTTACAGTAATGACAGAAACAGTGTCTTGTTATGGTGCTAATATGTTTGTTGGCAGAGGGGCACATGGGAGATTAGATATGCCTTGTTAGTGGTTTTCTGCCACTTTCAGGTCTACACTGCACCCATATTTACCAATATATCCATTTACTCAATCCATATCCATTTGGACGATTTGGATCCTGTACAAGGAACACAGAAGCAATCATCTCAGTTTCTATCCTGGGTCGCATTCAATAGGCTTCGAACAGTATAAAAACTGATTGAAACAGGAAAGGAATACCTGGACTCCAATAAGAAACACTCATTTTCATTTTCCATTGCAAAACGGTTTAACGTTTTCTTTGACATGCCCTAATGCATACGGCCCTGGTCTCCAACGTACCCTCTGGTGTGGGTGTGACACGGTTGACTTTGAGGAGGGGTCTGGGAGTCGGTGATGAGGAGGAAGGGAGGGAGCACACATCTTTCCCCAGCACAGGCACCTCTGGGAGGGTGAAGACGATCTCATAACGATGCAGACTCCTCAGGAACCCTACCTGAACAGAGAGAGAGTGTATGTGAGAGAGAAAGAGAGAGAGAGAGAGAGAGAGAGAGAGAGAGAGAGAGAGAGGAGAAACACAGTATAAATTATATAAACACTTATTAAATACTCACACACGTCTTATGAAATGCGTTAAGTAGTTCTTATGTAGGTACCCATCAGGGGTGCATTCAGCAGGGCATAACGTTGTAGAAATATGTTATGGAGAACAAACATGGCTCTATGACCTGTAGAATAAGGAATCATGTCTGCTCTATTCATAACATTTCAATCTGCAATGTTCAACAATGTTTGCCTACTGAACTTGGCACAAGCAATTCGAGCATTCATATTCCAAACCCCGCCCACCTTAACCAGGAAGTTCCCATCAGGCTCTGGGAGAGCAGGGATGGAAGAATCCTTGGCTTTGTCCTCACGGTGAACAGGGGAGCCCATGGCATCCTCGTCGTCAGGGAAACGCACGCTTCCTCCCTTTGAGGTCGACCCTGGGGAAGAGGCAGTAAGGGCGTGACTCGGTCAGGGACAGAAATACACACACAGGCACGTACTGAACACACGCACACACATATCGTTCATGCATGGCTAAGCAGCTGTATAGGACTGCAAGTTTTCATTGCGCTTTTATGAGAGAGAGAGTGAGACAGAGAGCAGAGAGAGAGGGAGAGAGTTAGTGTTTTGGTCTATCAGTATAACTTAGGTCTGACATGGTATTAGGGCTTTACAAACAGCGGGAAGGGAATTGAAAATCCATGCACTTAGAGACAATCGCTGGCAGATAAATGAATTAATGTTTGGGCGATATCAGTTGCAGACAGACAGACAGACAGACAGACAGACAGACAGACAGACAGACAGACAGACAGACAGACAGACAGAAACACACACATAGAAGTCAAGGACTCACCCTTCCTGCCTGTTGCCATGTCAATGTCAGGCCAGGAATGATGGATCACACTGTATCAGTCTGAATTTGTGATGTCATCATTACCCTCCTTCAGAGAACATGACAAGGAACAATGTAAGGAGATAGAGAGAGAGGGAGAACAAGAGAGATGGAGAGAGAAAAGGGGGGAGCAGATGAGGAATGAAAGAGGTGAAGAGTGAGGTGAAAGAGGGAGAGAAAGAGAGACCAAGTCACAATTTATTTGTAAAGGTGACAGCTCCTCAACAACAGTTTCTTCTGTCTTCTGTCATTTTCTGCCAAAAAGTTCCCTCAGACTAAACCACCTCTTAGAACTAGAAGTAGGACAAAGTAGCCCCTAGGCCTAGACACTCATTTAAAGTCAGTTAAACACTTTCCCCTCTAATTACGGTCATGATTTGGGTATAAGCGATGGCTGATCCTAGACCTGTGAATCAAAATAGGAAAAGCAGTCACATCTGAGGTTACTTGTCGCATGGTGTTTGGTAATAATTCTATGATATTCTTAAAGTAAAAGTCAAATAAACTAAAGTGTCACTGGCAAAGTCATAACGGTAAAGTGGTTTATTTTCTTTAGCTCTGTGCCAGGTAGCAACTTCTGCCCAAAAGTACTCTGGTACTGTAGCGTATCAATCCGCTGGATAGAGCCCTAGACTGAGTTCCAAATGGTACCCTAGTGCATTTCTTTTAACAAGGTCCAATAGGGGAATAGGGTGCCATCTGTTCCGCACGTCAACAATAACCTTTGACCTTAAATTTAATCCTACTGCGGCTTTATCAATATCATTAGAAGCGCCCAGCTGTGAGTCCAGTCCAGTGTTGCAGACAAAGGCGCGGCTAAACGACTCCCTGACCTGCTCACTAAAGAAGCTTATCTCTGCCCACAAAGCTTACCAGGTGGGATTAGAGGAAGAAATTAGAAAGAGTCATTTCTTACAGTTTTACCATTGGGAGTTGGGTACCGAGCCTAATTCACACAATCCTCCCTAATACGGAAACACTGGAGGGGGAATAGCCTTGAGTGTTATGTAACCTAAACTAGAATGGGGAGGAAATAGAACACAGAACAGAGAGAAGCTCATTCCATTCTATTTATAACGGCCTTACTGTACCATCGACAGTTATCCAGTTGTGGAAAAAGTACCCAATTGTCATCCTTGAGTTAAAGTAAAGACCCTAATAGAAAATGACTGAAGTGGAAGTGAAAGTCACCCAGTAGAATACTACTTGAGTAAAAATCTAAAACTATCTGCTTTTAAATACACTTAAAGATGCACTACGCAGAAATAACTTAAATAATTTTTTTCCTGGTTGCTAAAATTGTAATAGTTTGCCTAAATTCAGTTCATGTGGCAAAACAAACAGGTAGAGAATCATTGGACCATGAAAACTGCTGTGAAATATATTTTCCATAACCCAAAATATTTTATTTTCAGCTGTTTGAAGCTGGTGTGCAAAACGGAAAGTAAAAGACTCAAAAACAACACTTAAGAATGGGAAGCATAGAAATGGAGCACATAGAATAGATACACCACTTCTTTTACTTGCTTTCAATGAGAATGACATATCTATCACTCACATTTCTATGTGCATTTGGTTGGGGTCACCCAAAAAGTTATATATTGTAGCTTTAAGTATCAAAAGTAGAAGCTATAAATCCATCCAAATTCCTTATATTAAGCAAACCAGACGGCACAATTAGCTTTTTTTAATGGATAGCCAGGGGCACACTCCAACACTGACCAACAGACCATTTACAAACACTCAGACATCATTTACAAACAAAGCATCTGTGTTAAGTGAGTTCGCCAGATCAGAGGCAGTATGGATGACCAAGGATGTTCTCTTGATAACTGTATGAATTGGACCATTCTTCCCTGTCCTGCTAAGCATTCGATTACCGAGTACCCTAGCCTACTGTTGGTGTCAGGGACAATAAGGCCTAATAAAAAGTACAGTGCATTCTGAAAGTATTCAGACCCCTTCACTTTTTCCACATTTTGTTACGTTCCTGCATTATTCTATATATATATTTTTTTTTATCAATCTACAAACAATACCCGATAATGACAAAGCGAAAACAGGTTTTTAGAAATGTTTGCAAATGTATTAAAAATAAAAAGCATAAATACCTTATTTACATAAGTATTCAGACACTTTGCTATGAGACTCGAAATTTAGCTCAGGTGCATCCTGTTTTCATTCATCAGCCTTAAGATGTTTCTACAACTTGATTGGAGTCCACCTGTGATAAATTCAATTGATTGGACATGATTTAGAAAGGCACACACCTGTCTATTTAAGGTCCCACAGTTGACAGTGCACGTCAGAGCAAAAACCAAGCCATGAGGTCGAAGGAATTGTCTGTAGAGCTCCAAGACAGGATTGTGTTAAGGCACAGATCAGGGGAAAGGTACCCAAAAAATTCTGCAGCATTGAAGGTCCCCAAGAAAACAGTTGCTTCCATCATTCTTAAATGGAAGACGTTTGGAACCACCAAGACTCTTCCTAGAGCCGGCCGCCAAGCCAAACTGAGCAATCAAGGGAGAAGGGCCTTGGTCAGGGAGGTGACCAAGAACCCGATGGACACTAGAGGTCGACCGATTAATCGGTTAATCGGAATGGCCGATTAATGGCCGATTAATTAGGGCGATTAATTAGGGCCGATTTCAAGTTTTCATAACAATCGGAAATCTGTATTTTTGCCTATTTAAAAAAAATTATGTTTATACCTTTATTTAACTAGGCAAGTCAGTTAAGAACACATTCTTATTTTCAATGATGGCCTAGGAACGGTGGGTTATCTGCCTTGTTCAGGGGCAAAACGACAGATTTTCACCTTGTTCGCTCGGGGGATCTTGCAACCTTACAGTTAACTAGTTCAACGCTCTAACCACCTGCCTCTCATTGCACTCCATGAGGAGCTTGCCTGTTACGCGAATGCAGTAGATCCAAGGTAAGTTGCAAGCTAGCATTAAACTTATCTTATAAAAAAACAATCAATCAATCATAATCACTAGTTATAACTACACATGGTTGATGATATTACTAGTTTATCTAGCGTGTCCTGCGTTGCATATAATCGATGCGGTGCGTATCGTTGCTCCAATGTGTACCTAACCATGAACATCAATGCCTTTCTTAAAATCAAAACACAGAAGTAAATATTTTTAAACCTGCATATTTAGCTAAAAGAAATCCAGGTTAGCAGGCAATATTAACCTGGTGAAATTGTGTCACTTCTCTTACGTTCATTGCACAAAGAGTCAGGGTATATGCAACAGTTTGGGCAGCCTTGCTCATTGCGAACTAATTTGGCAGAATTGTATGTAATTATGACATAACATTGAAGGTTGTGCAATGTAACAGCAATATTTAGACTTATGGATGCCACCCGTTAGATAAAATACCGAACGGTTCCGTATTTCACTGAAATAATAAACGTTTTGTTTTCGAAATGATAGTTTCTGGATTCTACCATATTAATGACCAAAGGCTCGTATTTCTGTGTGTTATGTTATAGTTAAGTCTATGATTTGATAGAGCAGTCTGACTGAGCGATAGTAGGCAGCAGCAGGCTCGTAAGCATTCATTCAAACAGCACTTTTGTGCGTTTTGCCAGCAGCTCTTCGCAGCGCTGTTTATGACTTCAAGCCTATCAGCCTAATGGCTGGTGTAACCAATGTGAAATGGCTAGCTAGTTAGCGGGGTTTCGTCACTCGCTCTGAGACTTGGAGTAGTTATTCCCCCCGCGGCTTTAGTGGAGCGATGGGTAATGCTGCTTCGAGTGTGGCTGTTGTCGATGTGTTCCTGGTTCGAGCCCAGGTAGGTATACTGTTACACTGGCAATACTATAGTGCCTATAAGAACATCCAATAGTCAAAGGTATATGAAATACAAATGGTATAGAGAGAAATAGTCCTATAAATACTATATTAACTACAACATAAAACCTCTTACCTTGGAATATTGAAGCCTCATGTTAAAAGGAACCACCAGCTTTCATATGTTCTCATGTTCTGAGCAAGGAACTCAAACGTTAGCTTTTTTACATGGCACATATTGCACTTTTACTTCCCCAACACATTGTTTTTGCATTATTTAAACCAAATTGAACATGTTTCATTATTTATTTGAGGCTAAATTGATTTTATTGATGTATTATATCAAGTTAAAATAAGTCAGTATTGTTGTAATTGTCATTATTCTAAATACATTTATTTTTTAATTGTCCGATTAATCGGTATCTGCTTTTTTTTGGTCCTCCAATAATCGGTATCGGCGTTGAAAAATCATAATCGGTCGACCTCTAATGGACACTATGACAAAGCTCCAGAGATCCTCTGTGGAGATAGGAGAACCTTCCAGAAGGACAACCATCTCTGCAGCACTCCACCACTCAGGCATGTATAGTAGGTTGGCCAGACGGAAGCCAATCCTCAGTAAAAGGCACATAGCCCGCTTGTAGTTTTCCAAAGGGCATCTAAAGGACTCTCAGACCATGACAAGCAAGATTCTCTGGTCTGATGAAACCAATATTGAACTCTTTGGCCTGAATGCCAAGTGTCACGTCTGGAGGAAACTCGGCACCGCTCATCACCTGGTCAATACCATTCCTACGGTGAAGCATTGTGGTGGCAGCATCATGCTGTGGGGATGTCAGGATCAAGGGAAAGATGAACTGTGCAAAGTACAGAGAGATCCTTGACGAAAACCTGCCCCAGACCTTCCAACAGGACAACAACCCTAAGCACACAGCCAAGACAACGCAGGAGTGGCTTCGGGACCAGTCTCTGAATGTCCTTGAGAGGCCCAGCCAGAGTCCGGATTTGAACCCAATCGAACATCTCTGGAGAGACCTGAAAATAGCTGTGCAGCAACACTCCCCATCCAACCTGACAGAGCTTGAGAGGATCAGCAGAGAAGAATGGGAGAAACTCCCCAAGTACAGATGTGCCAAGCTTGTAGCATCATACCTAAGAAGACTCAAGGCTGTAATCAATGCCAAAGGTACTTCAACAAAGTACTGAGTAAAGGGTCTGAATACTTATGTAAATGTGATGTTTCATTTTTTTGCAAACCTGTTTTTTCTTTGTTATTGTGGAGTATTATGCGTAGATTGGTGAGTAAAAATATATATATATTTTTTAAATAAGGCTGTAACCAAACAAAATGTGGAAAGAGTCAAGGGGTCTGAAAACTTTCAGAATGCACTGTTGTAGGCTTCAAGTAACGTACAGATATCCCCCCAGAATAATGAAGTAGTAGTCTACTTCAAACTAGATTTGACTTTGTTACTTTACACCACTGCAGTTATCAATGGGACCTGGACGCATTGTGCAAAGGCATCGCGGTTGGTAGGCTCCTACCTTATTTGACACTGTCACTGTTCTACGTGCAAATGCGGCACTGTTGGGAACGACCCAGCCCCGAGCCGCCACCACCGCATCAACAGGGAGGGACATCGATACGTGCGCCGCCCGGGACATTTTTGACCGGTTTTAGCCTAATTACAAAATACTTGCGAATAGGTGTTCCTTAGTCTGCTTTAGTTGTTTATTGAATATAGAGCCAATTCAATGCTGTTCCTTTCAATCACATAGCCCACCAGTGTTTTTATTCTAATGTTACAATTTCCATGTTGACGATCACACACACTGCATGCCCATTGGATGGAGTGCGCATCAAAACTGGAACATAGGCACAGAGTTGCATTTGCTGTCGTTTCAACGGATGGGCAAAACGGCAACGAATAGATTTGGACAACAACAACATATTCGTTATATTGTCATTGTGACATAAATCAAATCGAATATATTCAACCTGAGAGAGAGACAGACAGACAGACGGGCAGATCGGCAGATAGCCTAGCCTACGCCCAGTTAGATGTCAATACGATATGAACCTCCGAACTGGATTCCCCCCAGCTGCAAGAAAGCGTTTATGAAAATGTGTAACGTAATTAAAAAACCTATCGAAGGACTTACCGCTTTGTAGATTTGTTCAGTGCTTAGTGATGATAGTATCGGACAGTGGGAAGCGTTACCATCCCAAACGGCATGCTGCTTGCTGTGTTTGTCTGATCTCTTATTACCGAGGCTCTACTCAGTCTCCTCTCCAGCTCTCCTCCTCCGGACAGACGCAGTCTACAACAGCCATACCTGGCACGTCGCTTTCTCCGTGACCTATAGCTGCAGTCATTGGCGGATGCAGGCATCGCGGGGAGGGAGGTTTTTCAACACTCCTAATGTAAACATCACGTTTACACTGTAATTATTCTGCCTATTAGATAGTTGTGGTATTGGCCCTATACCTGCTTTCAGATTGAATGAAATGCAGGCTATCAATTGGATAAATATTTTATTTGTAGCCTTATTGAATATGCTAATTTAATAGGCTCTAACAGGGTATAATATAATATAATAGCCTATACAATACTGTACTAGAAAGTTCAAGAAGATGGACAACTCAAGGTCAGGGTTATTTTAGAAAAATTCATGCAATGATTTATTAGATTAGCCTCCAATTGAACTCCTATTACAACATGATTCAAATATATTCTGTCACTAATATAGTTTTCCAAAAAGTATTCAGTCTCATTCACCCCAGGCTATCCAATATGTTGAGCGTGAAAAACCCAGCAGCGTTGCAGTTCTTGAGACAAACCGGTGAGCCGGGCACCTACTACCATACCCCTTTCAAAGGCACTTAAATCTTTAGTCTTGCCCATTCACCCTCTGAATGGCACACATACGCAATCCATGTCTCAATTGTCACAAGGCTTAAAAATCCATATTTATCCTGTCTCCTCCCCTTCATCTACACTGATTTAAGTGGATTTAACAAGTGACATCAGTAAGGGCTCATAGCTTTCACCTGGATTCACCTGGTCAGTCTGTGTCATGGAAAGAGCAGGTGTTCTTAAAGTTTTGTCCACTCTGTGTAGAATACGATGACTAAATTGACTGGCTCATGAAGGATTCTTTGTCTTTGTGTTTGTCTCTGGGTCTTACTCAGTGGCTCCCAGTCCACATAGTTTACATTTGGTTTATTGTGGACATTCTTCAAAAACTGGATTGTAATGTACAAGTAATATGTTTTATTTGTAATGACTGTGGTTATGTCACAAATAACACACTATTCCCTATAGTAATGCAATACATAGGACCCATGGGGCTCTGGTCAAAGAAGCAGACTATATGTGAATAGGGAGCCATGTGAGACACATATGACCCTATATAGACAGATTAATCCATCGTGTGATGAGGACAGATGGTGAAATCCTTAATTCTCAGACTGATGGACTGTAGTCGGTTGTATTGGTCAAAATGATCAGTCCAATCCAGACTCAGTATCCAGATTATCCATTGGTCAGCTCCATAGAACACAGGAGGTCATTTTGAATGGTTCTAAGAGACTGTATTTCATTCCAGAAAATTGTTCCCTCTCTTCTAGCCTTGTTCCCTTCCCTATGTTGACATGAGACATCTGGGTATATTGGGCGCATCAGCTATAGCTTCCCCCATATTGCTTTGACCTATCCAGTCCCGTGCTATTGTCTCAGTGAAGAACATTGAACAAGGACAGACTGAAGGAAACTACCTTTAGGAATGAACAAAAAAAACTAAAACCCATCTCAGTCCACCAGAGGCATCGAGACAGGACAAATGATGAGCGGCGCCTCGTTCCTGCCAGACTTATTGGTGCAAGGGCTGAAGAAGGGATGAATGACATCCGAGAAGCTGTCGGTGAATGTATAGATGAGCATCTTAGCGTCCACGTTATAGAAGGACACCTGTCCCTTATCACAGTCTACGTAGATCCCTATACGGTTGGGTTTGTGGTTGAGGCCCAGCGCTGTCGATGGTTCCGTTCGGAACGCGTAGTCGTTCTTATCCCGGAGACTCAGGAACCAGTAGCCGTGGGCGGGGCTTACTATGATCTTCCCTTTCCTGTTGATGGAGTGGCTAGCCACGCCCAGGTCCCAGTCCGTCTTCCCACCCACCTCCACCTACGAATACAAATCACCCAAAATCATAATCAGTACACTACAATACAACATCATGCTATACAACAACACTGGAGGGTGAGCACATGTATATTCACATCATCTCTGGCATACAGTCCCGCCATCTATCAGGCCCCATTATGACCCACTGTTCTTTAGCCTGATGGCTGTTGGAATGAAACTAGCCCTGCTTCTGTGCTCACCTCCCAGTAATGGCGTCCCGAAGAGAAGGCCTGGCGCCCGAGGACGCAGACTACACGGTCAAAGCGCTCGGGGCCGTCCGCCACGGGCTGGTAGCGGTCCCAGCAGCGCACCTGCTTGCCGTCGTCGGAGATGAGCAGGCGTGGGTGGGCGGTGAGGGGGTCCAGGGTGATGTCCACTGAGAGGGAGAGGAGGGGAGAGGTAGAAGGGGAGGGGGGGGGCAGAGAGAGAGACATACAGAGGGAGAGAATGAGTGGGGGAGAGAAAGAGAGAACAGAGGCATAGAGAAAGAGGGAGAAAAAGTCATCAATCACCAATCAAGAGTTCAATCAGCAGTTTTGTGTCTATAACTAGCAGGAATGTGCTTGACACATGAACACAGAAAACATGATACAGGAAGAAGGAAGTACATACCTGCATATTCCTGCACTCTCCTCACCTCTGGAGAGAGAGAGAGAGAGAGAGAGAGAGAGAGAGAGAGAGAGAGAGAGAGAGAGAGAGAGAGAGAGAGAGAAGGAGAGAGAGAGAGAGAGGTGTTAAACCATCTAACCCCTGATCAAATACTGTATGTATTATCACATGACTGGGACTTTGAGTTAATAATTGAATCAAAGCCTTACTTGGTTTTGGATTTCTTCCCACTGACTGGTCTGGTTGAGGTTGAGAAAGCCAATCTGGCCAAACAAAAGAGAATACATGTAATTAAACAACGGGTGGGTCTAATCCTAAATGCTGATTGGTTAAAATCGCATGGTAACCAAACTAATAGAATGAACGACCAGCCGGCTTGGGTAGCAACCCTAGATCTGTGTCGGCTTATATCTTGTGGAAGGATGAAATAGTTTGAATATATTAATCAAGTCAAGCTTTTAATGAAAATATGTCAATCGTTATTTGAATATGTTAGTAACCCGTTGTACAAAAGTGACGATGCCCTCGAAGCCGGTGTTTGGAGGATATATTCGTCTCGGGCCTAACAACATTGTACCAATTTATCCTCCAAACACCACCATCTCGGTCATTATACCTTAATTAGACACTTTATGTATCATTGGTAACTGACACATATGGAATGGGCCTGTGCGTGTGAAAGAAACAGGAACAGATCCAAACCTGGACTTCCTACAGAGTGTTCTGGAGGAGGTGGAGAACGCAAACCTGGACTATCTCTTCCTACAGAGTGTTCTGGTGGAGGTGGAGAATGCAAACCTGGACTATCTCTTCCTACAGAGTGTTCTGGTGGAGGTGGAGAACGCAAACCTGGCAAAACAATATCATGTAATCAAATACAGTGTTATTATTAGAAACAAAAGGAAAGGGATGAGTGTGACAGAAGCAGCCGTGAATTAATTAAAATCTTACTTGGACTACTTCTTCCCAGGGACTGGTCTGGTTGAGAAGGTAAATCTGGCCAAACAAATTAGAATACAGGAAATCAATTACTGTATGAATTATTAGACATATGTTGGGTCTGTGAGTGTGACAGAGACATGAATGTTATCTTGGACTTACTTGGACTATTTCTTCCGACAGCATAGTTTGGTTGAGAAAGCAAACCTGGCCAAACAAAAGAGAATACATCAAATCAATACCGTATAGATTATTAGACACATGGAATGGGAGGAGCTGGGACTTTGAGTGTGACACAGGCATGAATGAAAATCATACTTGGACTACATCTTCCCACAGATTGGTCTGGTTGAGGTTGAGGACGCAGACCTGGCCAAACATAAGAGAATGCATTAATCAATATCAGACACATATTGATCATAATTAACATTAAAAGATACAGATGGGATGGTACTTTGAGCGTGTAGACCTTACTTGGAATATTTCTCCCCACGGATTGGTCTGTTTGAGGTTGAGGACGCAGACCTGGCCAACAAAAGACAATGCAGTGTATGGGTCTATAGGTTCTCAACTGGTTTTGCCTTGGGACCCTAAATTAACTAGGTTGTCTCAGTCACAACACAATATTTGCAATGGGAAAAATAATCTGCAAAATATAATCTGAAAAACTATTTTTAATTCTGTATTGATTTTAAATATAGCAATTATATGACAAGGGAACAATATTCCCACCTCTTTCATTGTCAATAAATACATTTTTCCCATGTTCTTGATGAAGATTGTTAATAAACTCACCGGTTTGAGACAATAAAATCAACCAAAATAGTGCTGCTAATAGCTTTATATTGAAAATACTGTGATTGAAGACTAATTGTTCAGAGATTAAATTATATAAAACAAATGGAATTTCATTATCATTTATTCACACTCTCTACCTGGTTTAAATTGTTTAAGTTCAGACTGGAGTATTTTTTTATTAAATCTTTTGTTTATTTTACTGACACAAACAACCCATTCAAAACCGCTTGCGACCTAAATTTGGGTCACGACCCACCAGTTGAGAATCGATGGTCTACATCATCCTCCACATATTGTATTGTAGCCTAGTCGTGTTCATAAAGTAAAGTTAGACCGTCTCAACACTACAGTATTGTAGCCTAGTAGTGCTCATGAAGTAAAGTTAGACCGTCTCAACACTACAGTATTGTAGCCTATTAGTGCTCATAAAGTAAAATTAGACCATCTCAACACTACAGTATTGTAGTCTAGTCATGTTCATAAAGTAAAGTTAGACCGTCTCAACGCTACAGAATTGTAGCCTATTAGGGTTCATAAAGTAAAGTTAGACCATCTCAACACGACAGTATTGTAGCCTAGTAGTGTTCATGAAGTAAAATTAGACAGTCACAACACTACAGTATTGTAGCCTATTAGGGTTCATAAAGTAAAGTTAGACCATCTCAACACTACAGTATTGTAGCCTAGTAGTGCTCATAAAGTAAAGTTAGACCATCTCAACACGACAGTATTGTAGCCTAGTAGTGCTCATAAAGTAAAGTTAGACCATCTCAACACTACAGTATTGTAGCCTAGTAGTGCTCATAAAGTAAAGTTAGACAGTCTCAACACTACAGTATTGTAGCCTAGTAGTGCTCATAAAGTAAAGTTAGACAGTCTCAACACTACAGTATTGTAGCCTAGTAGTGCTCATAAAGTAAAGTTAGACAGTCTCAACACTACAGTATTGTAGTCTAGTCATGTTCATAAAGTAAAGTTAGACAGTCTCAACACTACAGTATTGTAGCCTAGTAGTGCCCATGAAGTAAAGTTAGACCGTCTCAACACTACAGTATTGTAGCCTAGTAGTGCTCATAAAGTAAAATTAGACCGTCTCAACACTACAGTATTGGTGATATTCTCTGTTTGTCACTTGCAACAACCCAGCGAGCAAAAGTGGTAAAATCTTGACGTAATTTCAACCAGTTTTGCCCACTTTGAAACTGATAGTACTCATAGATAGAATGTATAGGAGTTCTACAACGGTCAGCCATAACTCACAGATCTCCGGCAGTCTCTTGAGCTCCTCCCGAAACCGCTCCACCATTTGATTGACAGTCAGAAGCACCGCCCCTGAGGTGAGGTCAGAGGTCACAACAGCATCCGACCAATCCCTGGTCTGAGGCGGCGTGGAGAATGTCTGAGAAGAGGAATAAAGAGAATGGAGGAATAAATGAATTAGAAAAAACAAGAGGCAAGATAATTTTAAATGAAGAGAATGGAAAGGAAAAGTACCTCACCTTGTAACTAAGGTAACTAGAGGAAAAAACGGTTTCAAAAAAGGTAGAAATTGTTGAAAAGGATGAATAAAGACGAAAAAGATGTGATGAACAGAAAGAGTCTCTAACCTTGAAGAAAAGTACGTAGTCGTCAGACTGGGCTAGCTGGGTGAGGGTAGCGCTTCTCTTCCTCAGCTCAGAGATCTCCTATGATAGGAAAGAAAAGACAATAAATACTTTATTACTAATAATCCCAGAGGGAATTGGTTTGTCAACCATTGTAGCAACACAGTCACAAAGACAACAATCACCAATATCAGTAGCTTAAAAAGATAGCAACATGAATTGATTTTATTGATCACCTACTGAAGATGTAAATGAGCTGTTTAGCCAAATCTAGTACAATGCATCACATTTCGTGTGATTTAAGTTTTAATAATATTGTGTCAACTCCGCCTTCTCTGCTATTGATATGATTGTCCTCTTGATGAAATACACAATTCTCTCTGAAATAAAACATTCACTCAAATAAAATGAATGAATAAAAAGAGACCTGCTCTAGGTCTCTGATGAGGGTCTGTCCTCGGTGCTGTGCAGCCCGCTGTGACATCTCTATCACCTCCAACAGCTCTGCCTGGCTCCTCTCCACAGAGCTCACCAGGGCAGAGAACATATGCATGCTGCCTGCTGTCTCATGCTCCGCACACACCTGGGGAGGGAGAGAGAGAGAGAGAGAGAGAGAGAGAGACAGGTAAAGAGGGAGAGAGAGAGAGAGGGAGAGAGAGAGGGAGAGAGAGAGAGGGAGAGAGAGAGAGAGAGGGATGATGAGGGGCAGGGAGAGAGGATGGAAAGACAAAGAGGGGGGGGGGGAGAGAGAGGGAGAGAGAGGGAGAGAGAGAGAGAGAGAGAGAGAGAGAGAGAGAGAGAGAGAGAGAGAGAGAGAGGGATGATGAGGGGCAGGGAGAGAGGATTGAAAGACAAAGAGGGGAGGGAGAGAGAGGGAGAGAGAGGGATGATGAGGGGCAGGGAGAGTGTGTGTGTGTGTGTACTGTGTGTGTGTGTGTCTGTGTCTGTGTGTGTGTGTGTGTGTGTACTGTGTGTGTGTACTGTGTGTGTGTGTTCCAGACACCCACCTGTATGTTCTCCAGTGATGTCCTGATGTCCTCCACCTTCTTTTCTCTCTGTGTGATCATGTCCCTCAGCTCTGCCTCTGTGATTTCCAACTGAGACTGCATACAGAAACAGACCTGAGTCAACATAATCCAATGTACTTATTCCTTATTCCTAGTACGTACATATCTACCTCTAACTCGAAGCATGTGATTAACACAATTTAAATATGTTTCAATCACCCAGTCTCTTTTGTGTAGAGTTGATTAAACTGACTATATAGCTTTGGGTAATACAGTATGTTTTCATTTCTACAGTAGTAGCATTGCAATTGGAGTACCCTACATCTCCATCAGAATTAGTTCACACACCTCTGCTCCTCCACCTCTGTCCCTCTCCCTACCTTCTTAATGAGCCACTCTCTCTTGGCTGGTATAACCTGGTGTCCATGGTGCTCTCCCTCCATGCACACTGCACACCCACACGTCTGGTCTGTCCGGCAGAAGAACTCCAGCCCCCTCTGGTGTTCAGGACAGAGAGGCGCGTCTGTGAAGGAATCAGCCGGCCCGCTCAGGGTGTATCTGCGTGGGACAACAGGAGGGGCGGGGGGCGAGAGGGTGGTGGTGTTGGAGGAGAAGGGTGAGGGCGGGTGGGGGTGGAGGACGGGCGGAGGGGTTCTGGAGTTCGAAGGTCGTTGGAACCTGGTCTTCATCTCCAACAACAAATCCCCAGGCATCACACCCATCCCTGGGGGTCTTGGAGGGACCGGAGGACGCTCAACCCCGTATGACACCCCCTCATTTCCACCGCCACCCCAACCTTGACTCTCAATCCCTCCTTCAAACACCATGGCCCCCCGGTCCAATCCGTCTGCCATCTTCTTAAACTGCTCGGTGATCTCCTTCAGGGTGCGGTTGATGTGAAGTTCCGGCCTCTTCCTGAAGCTCTCCTTACACAGCGGGCACACACACGTCTTCCCTCCTCCTCCTTCAACAACAAGTTACAGTTCATTTCATTCATTCACATGGCGGAATACAATTGATCTCTGAATGGGGATGTGATGAAATAGGCCTACTAATAGGAAACAACCAATAAGATTGCATGGATGTAAGTTGTTGCATGTATTGGGCTCATGTACATACAAACAAATGTACATTTATATTTCAGGTAGTCTACAGTATATAGGCCTATGTACATTTATATTTCAGGTAGTGTACAGTATATAGGCCTATGTAGATTTATATTTCAGGTAATATACAGTATATAGGCCTATGTAGATTTATAGTTCAGGTAATATACAGTATATAGGCCTATGTACATTTATGTTTCAGGTAATATACAGTATATAAGCCTATGTACATTTATGTTTCAGGTAATATACAGTATATAAGCCTATGTACATTTATGTTTTAGGTAATATACAGTATATAAGCCTATGTAGATTTATGTTTCAGGTAATATACAGTACATAAGCCTATGTACATTTATGTTTCAGGTAATATACAGTATATGAGCCTATGTACATTTATGTTTCAGGTAATATACAGTATATAAGCCTATGTACATTTATATTTCAGGTAATATACAGTATATAAGCCTATGTACATTTATGTTTCAGGTAATATACAGTATATACGCCTATGTACATTTATGTTTCAGGTAATATACAGTATATAGGCCAATGTAAACATACAAACAAATTTACATTTATATTTCAGGTAGTCTACAGTATATACAAATCCACAATACATACCATCCCAGTAGGTGGAGATGCAGTCCAGACAGTAGCTGTGACCACAGGGTGTGGAGACTGGGTTGGTGAACACATCCAGGCAGATAGAACAGATGAACTGATCCTCAGAGAGGAAGCCACCCGGTCCGGAGAGAGCCATTCTGGGGAAAATGGTAGAGCTAGTGGTCTGGACCTCTGCTGGGGAGACGGTAAGCCTGGCTGGTAGGGCTACTGGTCTGGACCTCTGCTGGGGAGACGGTAGGGCTGGCTGGTAGGGCTACTGGTCTGGAGCTCTGCAGGGGAGACGGTAGGGCTACTGGTCTGTAGCTCTGCAGGGGAGACGGTAGGGCTGGCTGGTAGGGCTACTGGTCTGGAGCTCTGCAGGGGAGATGGTAGGGCTACTGGTCTGGAGCTCTGCAGGGGAGACGGTAGGGCTACTGGTCTGTAGCTCTGCAGGGGAGACGGTAGGGCTGGCTGGTAGGGCTACTGGTCTGTAGCTCTGCAGGGGAGACGGTAGGGCTGGCTGGTAGGGCTACTGGTCTGGAGCTCTGCAGCTAGGGGGCAACAGAACACAAGTGTTAGGTGTCATAAAAAAAGTTTGTTGAGAGGAATCTGCCCAGCCCAGAGGGAGCCTGGATGGGGCTGGGGCTGGGGCTGGGGCTGGGGCTGGGGCTGGGGCTGGGGCTGGGGCTGGGGCTGGGGCTGGAGGCTGGGGCTGGGGCTGAGGCTGAGGCTGGGGCCGGTGAGACGCTAGGGCTGGCTGGTAGGGCTACTTATCTGGATCTCTGCAGCTAGGGGACAGGAGCTCCCAGGTATCAGGTGGATTGAGAGTGTGTGTAAATGTCCCTTTTGTTTAGGTAATGTCTGTCAGCACTGTATTACTTAACACACACACACACATACACACACACACATACACACACACACACACACACACACACACACACACACACACACACACACACACACACACACACACACACACACACACACACACACACACACACACACACACACACACACACACACACACACACACACACACACACTGTGTCCTCCACAAAGGAACATTTGTCTCAGTCAAGCATGGCTGCCTGTGAGATAATGTGGAAGAATGTGGTCTGTGCACTCTGACTGATGTTTACCCTAGTTAGCTCACACAGTAGGCCTGTATCTGTCACATCAGACAGGGGGTGGAATGAAGTAGGACCGGCAGCACAGAGGAGACCTCAACCAGCGCTGATACTATCGCCTATTGCAACATGGTAAAAACAACCTGGTCTGGTTGGAGAAAACAAGGATCAATAGGCCTTCAGGCTGTTGTTAGGCCACAGCCTCTGCCTGACAGGAAACATCTTTAAACATGCACTATAACTAGGCAATATGTTTAAAACACAAAATAAGACTGCTAGTAATCCTCACTTACTCGTTTGCACTCTGTAACCTAAACTGCTATTTGGGGCTCACACAATGTTACTTTCACAAATCACTACCTAGACAATGTCACTACCACACATGCTATGTCAAAACCACCCAGGCTATGCCTTGACCACCCAGCCTATGTCATGACCACCCAGCCTATGTCATGACCACCCAGCCTATGTCATGACCACCCAGCCTATGTCATGACCACCCAGCCTATGTCATGACCACCCAGCCTAAGTCATGACCACCCAGCCTATGTCATGACCACCCAGGGTATATCATGTTCGTAGTACTTATTATTATCTTTCATTTGTTTATGGTTAATGTCAGTAGCCATACTAGGGTGGCCACATGTAAAATATCCATATGCACGCACACACACACACACACACACACACACACACACACACACACACACACACACACACACACACACACACACACACACACACACAGAGAGAGAGCTCATGGGGTTTAAGGTGGAAGAGAGCAATACAAATTTAAATTACGTCATCATTTCTCAACGTTTGTACGGACAGATGTAGTCTATTGAATCTCATTATAGAATATGCCCAAATGCATCCTCCAATTGCAACATCTGCCTATGCCTACACATATAGTCTCAAGAAAAACATCTATATTTTGAATGAAGTTTGACGAAATGACCTTCTATACAGTATTTCCACCTAATACAGCTACTTACTTACTTTTGCAGCTCTTCCTCAGAAGCAAACTTGTAAGGCATAACTTTCCTCTCCAAGGTTACCTGGAATTTTGCCTTTCAGGATTTGAAAAATATGATTGGTTAACCATTGGCCTATGACATGTCTTGCGCTGCACTGGGCTGCATGGCATGTCAGATCTTAAAAATGATTGAAGAACACATGTTTAACATCACCAGTAGGTTTAGGCTACCACATCCTTACGATATTATATATATTTTCATAAGCGCAACGTGACCGCAAGTGACAGGTCGGAATATTTGATCAAAATTGGGGACAAATCAGCCTTTTGTTTTATAAGTTAGTAGTGTTTGAATTTGTTGATAAAATGCATGACATGAATGACATGATTGGCTTTGGTCACCCAAAGCCATACTGGTTTAAATAGAATGCACTTCTTCACTTCCTTCACTGTGTTATCTCATACTAATGTTCTCTTGCAGGAAAATCCACAGGCACTTGCCATCTCTCTTATCATGCATCTGTACCTTGAGTACTACTTCTCATCAACTATCAGGTGACTAGGCAACGTGAAATCAATGACATAATACTTCCATTTCCATCATCTATTGGATGCAGATAAATGTACAGAGCTGGCTATCAAAGACACGTATTTTGTGGGACAAGACTCACAGTCACACAGGACTTAAAGTTGATAGAACTCAAAATGTGGTAGACTCCTATGTAGGCCAACACACAAGGGACCAGGGCCAGATTAATGCAGGAGATTACCAGGGCAGAAGCCCCTGGGGGTCCCAGGCCCGTGGTGGGCCCAGGCTGTGGCAGACCCAAGAGAGAGCAAAAAAAATGATTTACTTAAAAAATATATATTTAATAATAAAGGAAATATATTATGTATCTATTATTTATTTTAATATTACATATCAGGGGTACTTAGCTCTTACCCTTCGAGGCCCGGAGCCTGCTGGTTTTCTGTTCAACTAAATAATTAATTGCGCCGACCTGGTGTCCCAGGTCTAAATCAAATCAAATATTATTGGTCACATACACATGGTTAGCAGATGTTAATGCGTGTAGCGAAATCCTTGTGCTTCTAGTTCCAACCATGCAGTAATATCTAACAAGAAATCTAACAATTTCACAACAACTACTTTATACACACAAGTGTAAAGGAATGAATAAGAATATGTACATATAAATATATGGATGAGTGATGGCCGAACGGCATAAGCAAGATGCAGTAGATGATATAGAGTACAGTATATACATATGAGATGAGTAATGTAGGATATGTAAACATTATATAAAGTGCCATTGTTTAAAGTGACTAGTGATACATTTACTACATCCAATTTGTTATTATTAAAGTGGTTTGAGATTTGAATCAGTATGTTGGCAGCAGCAACTCATTATTAGTGATGGCTGTTTAACAGTCTGATGGCCTTGAGATAGAAGCTGTTTTTCAGTCTCTCAGTCCCAGCTTTGATGCACCTGTCCTGACCTCGCCTTCTGGATGATAGCGGGGTGAACAGGCAGTGGCTCGGGTGGTTGTTGTCCTTTATGATCTTTTTGGCCATCCTGTGAGAGGTGGTGTAGGTGTCCTGGAGGTAGTTTGCCCCCGGTGATGCGTTGTGCAGACCTCACTACCCTCTGGAGAGCCTTACGGTTGTGGGCGAGCAGTTGCCGTACCAAGTCAAATTTCTTCAGCCTCCTGCGGTTGAAGAGGCGCTGTTGCGCCTTCTTCACCACACTGTCTATGTGGGTTGACCATTTCAGTTTGTCTGTGATGTGTACGCCGAGGAACTTAAAACTTTCCACCTTCTCCACTACGTTTTACTAATGTTTTACTCACGTTGGCTGCTGTGAAGGAGAGCCCACAGGTTTTGGAAGCAAGCCGTGTCGGTGGCACTGTATTGTCATCAAAGCGAGCAAAGAAGTTATTTAGTTTGCCTGGGAGCAAGACATTGAGGTCCGCGACGGGGCTGGTTTTCTTTTTGTAGTCCGTGATTGACTGTAGACCCTGCCACATACCTCTCGTGTCTGAGCCGTTGAATTGTGACTCTACTTTGTCTCTATACTGACGCTTAGCTTGTTTGATTGCCTTGTGGAGGAAGTAGCTACACTGTTTGTATTTGGTCATGTTTTCGGTCACCTTGCCCTGATTAAAACCTGTTAAGGATATGGCAGACATACGCCCCCTTTGGAGAGATTGGGTACCCCTAGTAAACTGGAAAAAAAATCTGTCAAAAATTGCTAATATATGCAAATAAAAATTATTATTGGATAGAAAACACTCTAAAGATTCTAAAACCGTTGGAATTATGTCTGTAAGTATAGCAGAACTCACAGGGCAGGCATTCTTCCAAACTAGTTTTTGTGGCCATGAAAGTTGGAGCAACTTTGACGTCATGGCCCCCACCCTTCCCAACCAGTTATGATTCTGGGGAGACTCTTCCGCTAGATGTCCTCTTTCAGTAGAGCTTTGAATCGTTCAAATCCCGCGAGAATTGACCCTATGGGAGTGAAATTAGTGTGTGCCACGAGAGAATAGGCTGTGCGTTAGGGCGCGAATTGGTCCCAGCCATTCCTTTGTTCCAGCACTCAAGAGAAGGGCAGACGATGGCCGATTGAATTGAAGTTTGTTTTGCGTGTCTAAAACATCATAAAGCTTGCTTCTGCACTTAGTTTGACCTGTTTAGTCGACATATAATATGTAATTTTGAAGTTTTGATGCGCAACTTTTCCGGACCAGAGGACGTTTTGGGTGCATTTCAGCTGATGTTATTAGCAGTAGCTAATACAAAGACGCAAGACTTGAAACCAAACGATGTATTGGGTAAGTATGAAGCCTTCCAGAACATTCTGAACGAAGACCATCGAAGGTAAGGGAATATTTATGCTTAAATCTGTGTTTCTGTTGACTCCAACATTACGTAGAAATGTAGCTTGGAACTGAACGCTGTCTCAGCATATGGAATAGTGTGCGATTTCTGTAATGTTAAAAATAAATCTAACACAGCGGTTGCATAAAGAAGCAGTGTATCTTTCTAACTATATGTAGAACATGTATATTTAGTCAAAGTTTATGATGTCTATTTACGTTATCTTGCCGCGCTACATAGATTTCCTGCGGGCATTTTTGAGTAATTTCTGAACGTGAACTCACTGTAAATGGACATTTATGGATATAAATGGCATATTATTGAAAAAAAAAATATGTACTGTGTAACATGTCATATTACTGTCATCTGATGAAGATTTTCAAAAGGTTAGTGAGCGATTTATTTTTTAATCCTGCGTTTGTTGATTGCATGTTTTGGCTATTCAAATGAGCTGTGTCTGGTGGTGGTTTTACATATATATGTGCTATGTTTTCGCCGTAAAACATTTTAGAAATCTGACTTGCTGGCTAGATGAACAAGGTGTTTATCTTTCATTTGAGCTATTGGACTTGTTAATGTGTGGAGGTTAAATATTTTTAAGAATATTTTTGCGTTCCATGCGCCACCGTTTCAGCTGAACGTGGGAGGGTTGAGTCCCAATTGGGAACCAGTATCGTAGACAGGTTAAAAGCAGTAGTTTGCACTTTCAGTTTTGCGCGAATGCTGCAATCAATCCACGGTTTCTGGTTGGGGAAGCTTTTAATAGTCGCTGTGGGTACAACGTCACCGATGCACTTGCTAATAAACTCGCTCACCGAATCAGCAATTACATCAATGTTATTGTCCGACGCTATCCGGAACATATCCCAGTCCACGTGATCGAAGCAATCTTGAAGTGTGGAATCAGATTGGTCTGACCAGCGTTGAACAGACCTGAGCAGACCTAGCTGGGAGCAACAAAAATGGAGTCGTGGTCAGATTTTCTGAAAGGAGGGCGAGGGAGGGCTTTGCTTGCGTCGCGGAAGTTAGAGTAACAATGATCCAGAAATTTGCCAGCCCGGGTCGCTTATTCATTGTTTTCAGATTAGCCTTATTAAAATCCCCAGCTACAATAAATGCAGCCTCAGGATATGTGGTTTCCAGTTTACATAGAGTCCATTGAAGTTCTTTCAGGGCCGTCAAGGTGTCTGTGGGGATATACACGACTGTGATTATACTTGAAGATAATTCTCTTGGTAGATAATGTGGTCGGCATTTTTGATTGTAAGGAATTCTAGGTCAGGTGAACAAAAGGACTTGAGTTCCTGTATGTTGTTATGATGACACCACGACTTGTCAATCATAAGGCATACACCCCCTTCGTCTTCTTACCAGAGAGATGTTTGTTTCTGTCGGCGCGCTGCATGAAGAAACCAGGTGGCTGTACCGACTCTGACAACATATCCTTAGTGAGCCACGTTTTCGTGAAACAGAGAATGTTACAATCTCTGATGTCTCTCTGGAAGGTAACCCTTGCTCGGATTTCTTTTATCTTGTTGTCAAGAGTTTGGACATTGGCGAGTAGTATACTCGGGATCGGTGGGCGATGTGTCTGTCTACGGAGCCTGACCAGAAGACCGCTCCGTCTGCCCCTTCTGCGGCCCATTGTCCTGGGAGGTGGACCAAACAGAGGATCCGCTTCGGGAAAGTCGTATTCCTGGTGGTAATGTTGGTAAGTTGATGTTGCTCTTATATCCAATAGTTCCTCCCGACTGTATGTAATAAAACTTAACATTTCCTGGGGTAACAGTGTAAGAAATAATACATAAAAAAACTAAGTACTGCATAGTTTCCTAGGAACGCGAAGCGAGGCGGCCATCTCTGTCGGTGCCGGATACAGCCACAATCAGTAAATTAGAGGGGATCAATGAACAAATGCAGTGGAACTGGCTTTGAGATCCAGAGTTGAGTTCAAGCGTTATATATTATATGTACAGTATGTATGTAGTATATAATTAGTACTTTTTTACTGCAACCGCCAACCACAGGAAGACTCAGGAGCTCTCAGTGAGTGTAGACAGCCTGCTGCTGCCTGCTGCCGCTCTGATAATCATCAGATGGGGGAGGAGAAGAGGTAGGGGGCTGGCCCTGCCTTGATTGGGTAACTGATTATTAACATTCAAATAAACTGCATACTAAACTATTGTGACGGATCAATTGTGAGTTAGGGGCTGGGATCGAGCCTATAAGGGGGCCCAAGAGGCACATCCTTTTTAAATAAAAATGATGTTCTTTTTTTATTTATTATTGTTTGTTTTGATCAGACCACAGGAGGCCGCGCTCAATGTCGGAACTCATTTGAAAGCACTGAAGTCGGAAGTCCTTTTTTTTTCACAGCAAGAGTGGAGTTGACATAGTTATCCAATAGACTAACCGTTTTTATCACCATCCCAGAATCGTTCCGAAGTGCAATTTAAATCGCCCCAAAATGAAGATGAACCATCCAAAATTAAAATAGTCTACATATTTTGTTTAAAGTTTTGATATGCCAACATGGGTCTACTTGAGAACCTATGTCATTCACAGTCATTTAATTTGCTACTGAAGTAGATAAATGGGGCTGAGCCAGAAATTCACATGAAAAAATGGCCTGTAAAAAGGTCAACATTGTAATACTAGCGTATGTACATCTATTCTGTGTAGCCTGAATGTAGCTCTTTAGAACAGTGTGTTCCCATGAATTGCATTTTGGAACATTGACACATAACCTACTGCTTAGTGCGCATTGCTGCGCTTAACATGTGCAGAAGTAACAGCTCATTAACATTTTAAGCTAAACGCTCTAATCTCTTGCATTAGCTTTAACAGCGTATTATTATTACGTGTTTTGTATGTACAGTAGTTGTATGAATTTAGATATATCCTCCCAGAACTGTCCCAGAGTGGTTGAATCTTCCCAGACATTCCAGACATTTTATCATCACCGGGACAACAGGACACCCTTCATTTCGGAGCCCTGCCTATATACTGTAGTTAGCTACCTACGGGAGAAGTAGCTAGCTGGCTAGAAGGAGCTAGGCCTACTGTGGAATAGTACTAGGGAGATGGTCTGTGTTTTTGAGTTTACTCTACTGCTAGCTATTGTTAACTAGATATTTAAGTGACATCTATGTTGAGGCCTACTGTAGTTAGATATTGAAGGAGACACATGCAAAGTAGCTACGCCTTCCTAGTCTCAGTACTTCTACATTTTTCAGGACTAAGTTTGGGTCTCAACCTGAGACTTTCCCCACATTTACATATGCTTAGGCTTTCTTCACAAATTCACATGGCTCCTCCTGGTGTATATTTAGAGAATGGAAAAGAGCTAGCTCCAATATAATACTATCATACCAAGTCTGATGAAGTGTAGCAATTCTACAAACTAAGCACTACTGGCAAACCTACTTGTGATCCATCATGTGACAGGTGTACAATAGGCTAGTATTGGAGAAACACACACACACACAATGCACTGGCCCACATGAAAATATATGCAAAAGGCTTGCTTATTAGCTAGGACTTTATCATTTTGAGATGGACCTAGTACCTGTTCTGTAGTCCTTGAGACTTCCAAGTGGATAATGTCCAGTGTCCTGTCTTCTGTCAGTCTCCCCCTCCTCTATCTTGTTGTTCCTTGTTACACACTTTTCCCCTTTTCTCTCTTTCTGTCTTTTCCTCACTGCTCTCAACAGGTATCAAAAGTTAAACTGAGGATGTTGTCATCATGATGGAGTAACTGCAGACTTTACAGTTGGTTCCTTCCTCCCTCCCTCAGCCAATCCAACCAGCCAGACAGGTGTGCCGACCAGGTTCAGGTATGCATTTAATTCTCTTTCTTTCTCTCTCTCTCTCTCTCTCTCTCTCTCTCTCTCTCTCTCTCTCTGTCTCTCTCTCTCTCTCTCTCTCTCTCTCTCTGCCTCTCTTGCTCTCTCTCTCTGCCTTTCTTGCTCTCTCTCTCTCTCTCTCTCTCTCTCTCTCTCTCTCTGTCTCTCTGCCTCTCTTGCTCTCCCTCTCTCTGCCTCTCTCTCTCTCTCTCTCTCCTTTTCCATACCTGTCTGACATCCTCTAAAGGATTTGTAAGGATTAACTCATGGCACTGTTCTAGCAGTACCTCTCTTTACTCTCTCGCCTAAACCCCCTTAACTAAGGTAGCATTTCCCCAGAGATGGTGGCCCCTTGACGCACACAACCGTATTACATGTGTTTACTCTTGAGTGAGAGAGTGGCGGGCGGTGTAGGTCTAATAACATATCATTAGGCTTGCCAGACACAGGCTACACCTGTTAAATGTTATCACGAGAGGTAAGGCTTTTGTGGTTCCGAGCACATTCAACTACAATGGTGTCCTGTCTTGGAGGAAAAGTACACAGAGCTTAAAAAATCTAATCAAATCCAATTGTATTTGTCACATGCGCCGAATACAACAGGTATTTGATTTGACCTTACAGTGAAATGCTTACTTACGAGCTCTTAACCAACAATGCAGTTTTAAGAAAATACCCCCAAAACAGGAAGAGATAAGAATAACAAATAATTAAAGAGCAGCAGTAAAATAACAATAGCGGGGCTATATACAGGGGGTACTGGTACAGAGTCAATGTGCAGGGGCACAGGTTAGTCAAGGTAGTTGAGGTAATACGTACATGTAGGTAGACAGACCTTACCACCCGTCTTACTGGTTCTCCTATTCAAGTCCCCTTCAGGATCCGCCTCACGGTTATGCTATTAAACATAAAGTCTAAGTGATGTAATTGTATACTCCTTGAGTGTGCAAATAAAGAGTTAATGATTTGTAAGTCTTTGAAGAATTCTAGTAGCCACACAGACACCATACAGACACAATTAGAAGGAGAGGATTGTTAGCTCAGCAGCTGTGAGTGATGTTAGTGACGTGAGTGACATGACTGACGTGCCTTGTGTGTGAATGTGGTGCAGCAGATCAACTGACATTGACTGACAATTTCAAGTGTGTAATTTGAAAGTAGGCTAGATTTGTTTTAATGTGGAATACGACAACATTTGTGGTTTTATTCATACACATTGTCTACGTAAGAAGCCTGGTTGACCCAGCAAGTAGGCCTACAGCTTGTCCCATGGGTGTGTTCTCTTGCGCTGTCACCTGTTTTTAAGCTGCTATGACATTATGACAATAGCTAGAAGGTGCTGAATCTAACTAGACCTGAATAACCCAAATATGCACTTAAAAAACGTTTGTGTTGATCGACAAGATCACAGGTAAGTGGAAACATCACGCAACTTTCAATTTTTTTGAGAACATAAATCTGCATGAACTTAATAACAAAACGTGAAGTCATTTAGAGAATGGTGTGTGTTTGTTCAAAGGGAGGACTGACCCATTAGGCAAAGGAAGGACTGACCCATTAGGCAAAGGGAGGACTGACCCATTAGGCAAAGGGAGGACTGACCCATTAGGCAAAGGGTGGACTGACCCATTAGGCAAAGGGATGAACTACTCATTAGGCAAAAGGACTAAAGCACACTGCATTTTGGCCTACTCGGCAGAGAGCATTGTGTAATCGATCCCATGCAAATATATTTTTTCCCCTTCTGCCAACCTGTCAGGCTGATATTATTAGGCTAATGTGCGGTGACTAAAGGGCTGCCATCACCAAACCCAATGGAATTAGGCAGTATAGGCCTACAGTCAGGAGTTTTCAGTTGTTTTTACTTTGAGTGATGAGGTGCAACTTGCTGTTTTGGTGTGTGACATTAGGCGCCATCTACTTGTGATTCTTAGTACTACTACTACAATACTTTGAATAGAGAAGGATAACAGCAGGAATAGTTGTGGGGCTCATCCAGACTGATATAGACAGATAAAGGCTGATCTTTGTCTTCACACATTCATTCATAAAACCATCATGTTGCATACATGTATACGGTTTTAACCAATCAGCATTCAGTATCATTGTTTCCAGACAAATATAGTAACAGTGTCACAGAAGGACTCTCTGAGTGAGAGGTGTAGATTTTGCATCTCTCTGACTGAGTAAAGATTGATGCCAAATAAGTAAATCACTGCTAGAAAAAAACTTGTGTGTGTTTGTAAAGATACAGTATCCTCATGCAATAGATTCAAGTGAAGTACTTAAACAAGTGTGTAAATAGGCGTATTAGTTAATAATTCATGCTATATTAACCCTGAAATACACGTGTCATCGTTCAGTATTGTTAGTCATCATATACTGTAGCCTAAAGGGCAGTGATATTTAACACAGTATCATTGTATTATACTGTGCTTGACATTACTACCACAATAACGTGCAAGAAACTTGAGGAAGAAAGGCTCCAAAAAGGAAATACAAAAGAGACAGATTCTAGATCTTTCTCTAGCTCACAATTTAATTTCATCATTATCAAACATACACCAAACATCAGCATGACATGAGTAGTTCAAACATGAATAATGAGACTACACACGATGAAGAAGACATTATGTAGTGAGGAAATGATTCATTTAGATTGTATAGACTTAAACTGTCAAATCATTTAACGTAAAATTATAATACAATGACAACAAAGCCAGTTAATAAAGTATAGCCATCTTATCAAACACCAGTGTCGCTACATATAATCAAGTGATTAATATAATGTTCTACATTCATAATGAATTACATAACGTCACATATAATCATGTTATTCCACCGGTAGTTGTCCACAGAAACATGCTACTGTTAAAGTTACATCTGTTTCCTGCTGTTTACGTTAAGTAGACTCAGTGATATGAGCTGCGGTGGGAACCACAGATATTACAGAGTTGACACGATGTAAGAGGCAGCACTTGTGTGGTACCCACTCAGAACGCATGCACGTTTGCTTCACTCAATGTGATAGTTGCGTGACAACAAGTGCTAAGAAGATAAGCCTCTCGATTGGGTCATTCTGTGGAATTTGGCCAAATATGCTAAGTCTACCTTTATTACAATCCTAGTTGTTCTCCCCGCTACCCCTGCCTGCACAGAGACATGGCACCTTCCCAGCCCTGCGGAGGAAGAGGAGGGCCTGGACAGAACTGCCCATAATGGAGAAGGAGACAAGGGGTGGGGCTATTTCACACAGGTTTTCCTTCTCTGAAAATAGATGCATCATTGGTGCCATGATGATCGTTGGTACATAGTTGACCAGTAGCATCACCAGCATGATGGAGACGATCCTGAAAGCTCTCTTCTTCTGCAGGTTTCCCCCCTCTTTCTCCTTCCCTCCATCTCCCGGGCCGGGCTTCTTAAGAACCCTGAGAATGGAGAGGCTGCAGAACAAGTCCATTGACAGTACGGGGAGGAATATGCCCAAGTTATTGTATACAGATAATATTTTGTAGTTTATTACACCAAACACCAGAACTAAGAGCCAGACTACACCACAACACCCCACCCTGTATCTCAGGGGTTTGTACTTCAGGAAGACCACAGGGTGGACCACCGCCAGGTTGCGCTCTACACAGATACAGCACTGGAACAGAGGCCTGGCTGCAAAGACCACACCATACATGAAATTAAAAGCCAATTCCAAGGACAGGTTACGCAGTGTGAAAACGTTGAGTATCGACGACATGAACAAGAGAGTGCTGGCCATCTCCATGGAGACCAGATTCAAAGTGAAGATTTCGGACTCGATGAGACTCCACCCGCCGCTAGAGATGAGCCAGAGAGACCAGCCATTGGCTGGCACACCGAAGGTCAAGTCTATCATCATGACAACAGCGCTACCTGTAAAGCTGGGGGAGCCTAGACAATTCAACAGGCTAACAGTGCTGTTGATTGGCTGGAGCTGGTCAGAACTGATCTCGGTGGAGTTCATTTTCTTATTATTCTGTTTGTAGCTGTTTTGAGGAAAGAGGGAAAATGACTGTTTACTCTTTTGAAGTGTATGATATGATTATTATTATTATTTTCAGCTGGGCAGGATATCTTCACAACTGCCACGTACTTGTAATGTACATGAATCACATGCAAACACTCTCTTCTCATACTGAAAATGATTTACTGGGAAACATTCTCACCGGGCTAATGACCCATGTATCCCTGATTCAAATTTCTAAGAGCCAACAGCACCCCTCGATCTGTGATCTTTCTCAACTGAAATGTACAACATTATGACAAAATATAAAAAATATTGCCTTTCAATTAATATTCTTACAACTTTTCAACTACAAACAAACTGTATATATGTTGCAAAGACATACAGTTTTGTATACTAGACCCAATCCACACATGAGAATAGGTCATCTTTAGCAGTTTGTAACAACAGTAAAGTAATAATATTAAATGTATCAGCAAAAAGTGGTACATTATAAACGTGGCATCAGACAGTCAGCTTAAGTAGATATTGTACAACAAACAGTCTACGTACGCAAGACGAGTTTCTCTTCAACAGGGTGTACTAAATCACAAGTCATGTACAACAAATCAACTACTCATATTACAACATACAGCTTAATATCATGATATTAACAAGACCAAAATGTGTCAGACCTGTGTTGTGGGAACCTGTCTCTCCTGTGAGGTGTGTCACATTTACTATACATCTTTCGGACGGAGAGGAATCACATGTCTATTAGGCAAATCCATCAACAGGCTGAACACCTGTGTGTGGGTGTTTATTTATTCCTCTGTGATGATATGTGGATTTGTGATTTTAGCAACTGGAATGGAGACGGAGAGAGAGGGGGGGGGGGGGGGGGTGTTCTACATCAGTTAGCATCTCTTTGACTCCTTAGGCAGCCGGGTAGTTTCCCAGCTCTGTTGAGGTAGGTGAGGGACTGCACCAACCCACAGATCATAGTTATGTTGATGCTAACTAACAGACATACTGATGTCTGAGGTAGTCCATAGAAGGCAAATGATCTTTCAGGAGGAAAGCATCGTGGCCTAGCATCGTCCGGGTTAGGGATGGTTTGGCCACCAGGGACATCCTTATCTCATCGCACACTAGCGACTCCTGTGGCGGGCCAGGCGCAGTGCACGCTGACCAGCTCGCTAGGTTTACGGTGTTTCCTCTTTTCCTCTGACACATTGGTGCGGCTGGCTTCCGGGTTGGATGCGCGCTCTGTTAAGAAGCAGTGCGGCTTGGTTGAGTTGTGTTTCGGAGGATGCATGGCTCTTGACCTCCGCCTCTCCCGAGTCCGTACCGGAGTTGTAGCGATGAGACAAGACAGTAACTACTAACAATTGGATACCACGAAATTGGGGAGAAAAAGGGGATACATTTTTTTTTAAATGGTTGGGACAGTATATACAGTGGGGAGAACAAGTATTTGATACACTGCCGATTTTGCAGGTTTTCCTACTTACAAAGCATGTAGAGGTCTGTAATTTTTATCATAGGTACACTTCAACTGTGAGAGACGGAATCTAAAACAAAAATCCAGAAAATCACATTGTAGGATTTTTAAGTAATTAATTAGCATTTTATTGCATGACATAAGTATTTGATACATCAGAAAAGCAGAACTTAGTATTTGGTACAGAAACCTTTGTTTGCAATTAGAGAGATCATACGTTTCCTGTAGTTCTTGACCAGGTTTGCACACACTGCAGCAGGGATTTTGGCCCACTCCTCCATACAGACCTTCTCCAGATCCATGCAATTGGCATGCCGACAGCAGGAATGTCCACCAGCGGTTGAATGACGGCCTAACCCGGCCAAAACATAACCCGGACGACGCTGGGCCAATTGTGCGGCGCTGTATGTGACCGCCATGCAGTGCCTTAGTAAACTGCTGCGCCACTCGGGAGCCCATTATGAACTGTAACTCAGTAAAATCTTTGCCGTTGTTGCATGTTGCGTTTATATTTTTTGTTCAGCATATGTTTTGTTAAAATCCTGCTATGAGCCAATACAGGTGCATTCATCACTGACGGGCGATACATGTTTGATGAGATGCTGTAATCGTGTGTGACAGACAGACCTGAACTGTTGAATCAATCAGACTTCCTTTATTCCACACTTCTTATAAAACAAACAGCAATACAATTCAATAGAGAACACCACTCAATAGTATAGAAGAAACAATAGTAGTATGTATTTTTGGGGTTACAATTTGTCAAACCAAGCAAAAATTTAGGAATCGGTTGGAATTGTGAGCATGAGGTGATAGTAAATTATCACAATGTAGCTCCCGAATTTCCACTTAGATGAATTAACAGCTATATACGACAAATACAACATTTCACAGACGCACCAATCACCCTCTATGCCCTGCTCTCTCTACACACACTGTTTATTTGAATGATTAACCACTTGTTACACATGTCAAAACCTCTAGATAGCATGAACAATGTGATTAAAGGAAATAGAACAGAATGATAACCTGATAAATGCAAGACAAACATTCCCCTACAGTGCAGTAATCCTTCTCTTTAACCCCAGATGCAGGTCAGTTTCCCAGCCCTGTGGAGGTAGAGGAGGGGCTGAGTAAAGCTAACCAACATGTTGAACGAGAAAGTAATTGGAGTCAGAAAACACCTGAATGGTCTCTAAGAAATATGATATTGAATGATTTCCCTGACGATCGTAGGATGGTATTAAGGTCCGTAGGATGATCTGGACGCTACAGGAGGCTCTTCTCTTCCTCAGGTTCCTTCCCTCCTCTTTTTCAACCTTTCTCTCCTTCCCTCCATCACATGGACCTTCTTAGTACCCTCAGTATGAAAACAGGTCAATGAATAGAACTGGCCAATGTCATTATTACATTATTGACTGAAGTTACTGTGGCATTTCAATAAAATAGTTTTCACTGTACCTCCTGCAACGTGTTCTTATCTGGGAAGAATGGACATCTATACTTCTGTCAAGGCGTTATGATCTGGCATCTACAGTACTTGTTCTCATAACAAGATGACACTCATCTAGACTAGACTATACTGTATTTGAGTAATGTATAGACATTTAAATTCAAATGAAATGCACCTGCCATTCAAAAAGACAATGTTTACATCAGGGTGGTCCACACATCTCCAGTATAGATGGAGCCCAAATGTATTTCTAGGAGTGTACACTGTCTGGGTTAGAATGTTAAGTCACAATGACACCATCAGCCAAGTCTCATGCACAGTCAGTCCCCGTACATTTAAATATCATTATGTAATCTTAGTGGCAGACAAGGACACTCAGTTCAAAGTAGAACATAACATTAAGAAGAACACAAGTCATTACTTAATAATGAAGTTAAATGAATAGGTCTAATCCACTATCAAACCACCCCGTCCTAACTGTATAATTAATCATTAATAAAACAAACCAACATTCACTATAAAAGATAAACAAGGGATGCAGCTTTAGTTAACAACAACTCTAATGGTAACGGGCTGTTAAAACAAGAAGAACTTGATCAAATAAGAGATAAGAGACATGGATTCTACGTCTTCGCCGCATCTACTTCTTTTTCACCAACGGTTGCAGGCACTAAGAAGTTAGACTGAGCAGCGGTACTGACAGAAATGTTATAATTCAAAACATATTTAACACAATGCTCTGTCATGTCCTAGCATTAGTTGGTCAAAATAAAACATGCTTTTAGTGCCCGGAACTGCAAGTCTAATGTGTCTCTGGCCCTCTACGGCATGACAGCCGTCCCTCTCTGTAGAGGTGCATCAGGGGTGAGACCATGACACTGAAGACGTTGACAATCTGCAACATGGGGATGACATTGCAGTTGTAGTCAAGACTGGATGACAGGGTGGTGTAACCAACGACAACTGGGATGGAGCTCGCCAAGATAACCACAAGGTTGGTTAAGATGATCCCAAAAGCTCTCTTCTTATGTGGGTCTGTTGTCCCCTGTTTCTTCTCTCCCCCTCTGCCTCCCTCTACCTCTCCTGGACCAGGCTGCTTCAGCACACGCAGGATGAAGAAGCAGCAGAGAGAAATGACGGCCACCCCAAGGCAATAGACACCACTGAGCACATAACCTGAGGTTTCTTCATAACCAAATAAAGAGATCAGAGAACATGCTAAAGCGAGCGACAGCACCCAGACCACTGTTGAACACACCACCCTGTACCTCCGGAGTCTATAATTGAGGAAAGACACAGGTTGGGCCACCGCCAGGTATCTCTCCACACAGATGCAGCTCTGGATCAGGGGCCTGCAGATCCAGGAGAGGTAATACAGGAAATACACAGTCTGACGTAACATTATAGCCTCTGGGATGAATAGGTAGCTGATGACCTCAAGGAGACTCTCGACACAGAACACCAGCTCCACTGCAAACAGGTTAATAGGGAAGACCTGGGTGGGTTTGAGACCTCCAGTGAGACTTCCACTCAGAGAGAGCCAGAGGCACCAGACCAGAGCTGGCATCCCAAGTAAGGAGCACAGGGCCTGGACAGCACCGGACAGCTTTGGCACAACATAGCCCTGGTCAACACAAACATCCCATTTGTCAAGGTCAGTGTGGTTTCCTGAAGAGTCATTCATCCTGGTGGAACAATATCTGGGCCCACTGAGATATGAGAGAGGGCAGATTACAAGATTCATCACTTTAGGTTTTAATATATTGAAAAAACTGATGCAATATAGTGATGTAAACATACATAAAATACTTAAGATACACGTAGATCTACTGTTATGTCAGTCAAAGTATTGTGTATTGTCTCAGAAAGTCTGAATGAAAACATAAAGAGGAGAAGTAAAACGGTTAGCTGAACATAACATGTTAAAATTTAAAATAACCTACCCGACTTGTTTCGGTAAAATAGAGGCCTTTCCTTATTATTTTCGTGGTTGTCCCTCCTGCAGAAGGCTGTGTCCGACCTGGTAGAACATCATCTACATGTTTCAGCCAACACTCTCAGTCCTTTGTTCTTCCTAACATATCATATGTTGCATTAATTACATAAACACACACACACACACCCATAAACAGAGCTGTGGGCATTTATGAATTGATCACAATTGTGTGATTAGTTTACATCAAGTCATTATTTTGCAAGGAATCAGATTACAACGTATCATGAACAAAACACAGATTAAAAAAAATGTATGTTGCACGCAAGCACATACATGCACAAAAACACACACACAAAAGGAACTTCAACCTGCTCAGAGATGTGCATTTTGTCCTAAGCATCATCACTCAGCACCTGTCTGTCCCAGCCAAAGGTTAATCCAGACACTTGAAAGGGCTGACTCTGTCACTTTACATAATCAAATCATATGGGCCTCAGAAACACACAGTACTAGTCTGTCGTTTGGATTCTGGATCTCTCTCTAATCACATAGTGAATACAATATAGGCTTGTACTTACAGGTAAACCATATGTGATATATTCATTTAAAACCATACATTCTATGTTTAAACACCAGAAATCAAACAAGTTAAATATTTTTTAATTAAATGTATTAATCAAGATCTACATGTCGGTAGTGTTAATACTACTAGAGTGATAATACTATAAAGAGTGTTAATGTGTGAAATGTGTGGTTAGTTTTAACAGTATGGTACTATGTAATAATTCAGTAGTAAAGTAATATTATGTAGGCTAGTAAGTAGTAACTTGTCATTCAGTCATGGTTTCTGTCCAGTTTACATGTATAAGGAGTTGTCAGTAAATAGTAACTTGTCATTCAGTCATGGTTTCTGTCCAGTTTACATGTATAAGGAGTTGCCAGTAAGTAGTAACTTGTCATTCAGTCATGGTTTCTGTCCAGTTTACATGTATAAGGAGTTGTCAGTAAATAGTAACTTGTCATTCAGTCATGGTTTCTGTCCAGTTTACATGTATAAGGAGTTGTCAGTAAATAGTAACTTGTCATTCAGTCATGGTTTCTGTCCAGTTTACATGTATAAGGAGTTGTCAGTAAATAGTAACTTGTCATTCAGTCATGGTTTCTGTCCAGTTTACATGTATAAGGAGTTGCCAGTAAGTAGTAACTTGTCATTCAGTCATGGTTTCTGTCCAGTTTACATGTATAAGGAGTTGTCAGTAAATAGTAACTTGTCATTCAGTCATGGTTTCTGTCCAGTTTACATGTATAAGGAGTTGCCAGTAAGTAGTAACTTGTCATTCAGTCATGGTTTCTGTCCAGTTTACATGTATAAGGAGTTGTCAGTAAATAGTAACTTGTCATTCAGTCATGGTTTCTGTCCAGTTTACATGTATAAGGAGTTGTCAGTAAATAGTAACTTGTCATTCAGTCATGGTTTCTGTCCAGTTTACATGTATAAGGAGTTGTCAGTAAATAGTAACTTGTCATTCAGTCATGGTTTCTGTCCAGTTTACATGTATAAGGAGTTGTCAGTAAATAGTAACTTGTCATTCAGTCATGGTTTCTGTCCAGTTTACATGTATAAGGAGTTGTCAGTAAATAGTAACTTGTCATTCAGTCATGGTTTCTGTCCAGTTTACATGTATAAGGAGTTGCCAGTAAGTAGTAACTTGTCATTCAGTCATGGTTTCTGTCCAGTTTACATGTATAAGGAGTTGCCAGTAAGTAGTAACTTGTCATTCAGTCATGGTTTCTGTCCAGTTTACATGTATAAGGAGTTGCCAGTAAGTAGTAACTTGTCATTCAGTCGTGGTTTCTGTCCAGTTTACATGTATAAGGAGTTGTCAGTAAATAGAGAGAAAAGCATTAGATTTAAAATTCTGACTTCCACATGCTTTAGGGTTCCAATGATCCCCAAAACACCAACATGTTGAGTAAAATCTAGTTTATTTGTGTCTGTGTGTAGATTATTTGTAAATCACGGATATATTGAAGATCAGAATGACTTGTTTTAATATATTGTTGGCAAAATACTGAAGCAATATACTGTTGCAAAGATACATAAAATATTCTTTGATGTCTCTTGTCATGTCAGTCAAAGCATTGTGCATTGTCTCAGGAAGTTTGAACGGAAACATGAAGAGGAGATGTAAAACAATTAGCCTGAGAAAACATACTCAGATATGTTAAAATGTAAATTTACCTACCCTAATTGTTTTGGTAAATCAGACCTTGATTCACAATATTTGTGGTTCTCTCTCCTTCAGAAGGCTGTGCTCAACCCGATGGAACATCAGCTACATGTATGAGTGATTTCAGCCAATGTCCTGTGTTCTTCCTAACAGGTCACGTGTTGCATTCTTTACATAAACTCATCTGTGTGCATTGATACATTGAGCACCATTGTATGATCTGTTTACAGCAAGCTAGTCATGAACAAAAGGCAGATTACCTAAATGCATATGTTACACACACACACACGCACGCACGCACACACACACACATACACGCACGCACGCACGCACGCACGCACACAAAGATTACATTTCAACATGCTCAGGGATTTGCATTTTTGAATAAGCATCATCACTCAGCACCTGTCTAACCCAGCCACCTGCAAGGGCTGACTCTTTCACCTTACATAATCAAGTCATATGGGCCTCAGACATACACAGTACAAGTCTGTTGTTTGGATTCTGGATCTCTAATCACACAGTGAATACAGTATAGATTTTCACATACAGTTTAAACTGTATGTTTAAACACACACCCTTTTTCAAAAGAGTTAAATGTTTTTTATTAAATATGTTAATCACGATCTAAAATATAGTTACATATCTGTAGTGTTAATAATACTAGCGTTATAATACTATAGAGAGAGTTGATGTGTGAAATATTGTGCATAACACACACACACACTATTATGACTGATGGTATGGTGCAAGCTGCTGTGTAGTTGCCGAGCAACCCGAACTGGTGTTAGAAATCTGAATTTCGGCCAACAAAGGTGTTATGGTCACATTATGGACTCTATAGACTCGTTTTATTCCGAAGTCTAGAATTTGAGCTAGATAGGTGCAGGAAATACCTGTAAAACTCAATTGCTAATGACCCTGGTAAAACATCTGCTATGTGGTTCTCGATAATGGACGGACGGTTCATTATGAGAGGCTGTGAAGTGTGTTGAGTACCTCCAAATTTCTAATTGTGAAAATTGTGAGTTTCTGTTTTGTAGTAAGAAATATATAGGAAGAAAAGCATTTCCAATGACATCATCAGGTATTTAGTACACAATTAGTATCCAATTAGTAGGCAATGCCGATCATAAGTGATTCAGCTCCTGAGTGGCGCAGCGGTCTAAAGCACTGCATCTCAGTGCAAGAGGCATCATTACAGTGCCTGGTTCGAGTCCAGGCTGTATCACATCCTGCCATGATTGGGAGTCTTGTTGGGCGGCACACAGTTAGCCCAGCTTTGTCCCAGTTGACAGGGGTGGTCTGTCATTATAAGTAAGAATTTGTACTTAATTAACTGACTCGCCTAGTTAAATAAAAGTAAAAAATCATGTGATTCACACTGATGATGTCAATGGTAGCGCTTGCCTAGTTAAATAAGGTTTAAATGTAAAAAAATAAGTAATTTCACATACAGTATGTTGATGCTGGCAATGATGAATATGAAGTTAGACACTTCTCAAATGTCCCATCAAGTAACCTTCTGTCTTATGTCTTACTATACAAAATGTAAAATATGATACTTATATGAGTGTGCCCTATTTACTATGTTGTGGCTAGTCTATGAGACCAGGCTGGCTATACAGCATGTAATACAAGTTAAGAGATGACATTGCAAAGTTAAAATTGTGTTATATATATTTTATGGTTAGATCTTGTGAAACCAAGCAAAACAGTCAGGAATAGGTTGTAATTGTGAGCATGAGGTGACAGTAAATTCTTTACCGGACCTGATCAGCACGCTCAGTATGAAGACACTGCAGAACACATCAGTGAACAGAATCACAGCGAAGATACCAGCGTTGAACTCGATGCAGCCTTCGGTAGCGCCCATTGATCCAAAGAGGCCGAGTGTCATCAACCATGCCATGATCACACATGCTGCCCTGTACCTCAGGAGTCTGTACTTGAGGGAGACCACAGGGTAGATCACGGCCAGGTAGAGCTCCACACAGATGCAGCACTGGAACAGGGACCGTCCAAACTTTTGATGAAGAGGACATTGGTGACCAATAGTGGTGTGTAGAAGATTCATGACAGACTGGTTGACGTTGAAGAGCTCCTGTTTCACCTGGACTGAAGGGCCGCCAGCCACTAGCCACAGGTACCAGTTGTTGGTAACCAGGCTAGGAGGCAGTTGAACACCTCTGTTCCCAGTTAGATTGGCAGACAGGTGGGACACACCGAGCACCATCATATTAATTTAAGTCTGGGAGTCGTGAAAATAGGAGTTTGGTTCCTTCATTGCTGCATATCCTCTGTTACTTTATTCTCTGAAGAATAGGAAGACCTGTGTTCTAAGACAACGAGGCTGAGAGAGAAAATCAAGAGAAGAGATAAGTAGTAACCTCTAGAGTGGTTTAACACAGTGTAAAATAAGTTTATCCTCACAGGAAGTAAGCTAATACTCATGGATAGACAATGTTATTATTACAAAATGAGAATAATAGTAGAAATAATTATTTATTTCAGCTTTTATTTCTTTCATTAAATTCCCAGTGGGTCAGAAGTTTACATACATACAATTAGTATTTGGTAGCATTGCTTTTAAATGATTTAACTTGGGTTAAACGTTTCGGTTAGCCTTCCACAAGCTTCCCACAATAAGTTGTGTGAATTTTGGCCCATTCCTCCTGACAGAGCTGGCGTAACTGAATCAGGTTTGTAGGCCTCCTTTCTCGCACATGCTGTTTCAGTTCTGCCCACACATTTTCTATGGGATTGAGGTCAGGGCTTTGTGATGGCCACTCCAATACCTTGACATTGTTGTCCTTAAGCAGTTTTTCAATAACTTTGGAAGATTGCTTGTGGTCATTGTCCATTTGGAAGACCCTTTTGTGACCGAGCTTTAACTTCCTGACTGATGTCTTGAGATGTTGCATCAATATATCCACATAATTTTCAAACCTCATGATGCCATCTATTTTGTGAAGTGAACCAGTCCCTCTTGCTGCAAAGCACCCCCACAACATGATGCTGCCACCCCTGTGCTTCATGGTTGGGATGGAGTTATTTGGCTTGCAAGCCTCCTCCTTTTTCCTCCAAACATAACAATGGTCATTTTGGCCAAACAATTCTATTTTTGTTTCATCAGACCAGAGGAAATTCCTCCAAAAAGTACGATCTTTGTCCCCATGTGCAGTTGCAAACCATACTCTGGCATTTTTTTTGGCAGTTTTGGAGCAGTGGCTTCTTCCTTGCTGAGGGGCCTTTCACGTTTTGTCGATATAGGACTCGTTTTACAGTGGATATAGATACTTTTGTACCCGTTTCCTCCAGCATCTTCACAAGGTCCTTTGCTGTTGTTCTGGGAATGATTTGCACTTTTCCCACCAAAGAACTTTCTTCTCTAGGAGACAGAACGCGTCTACTTCCTGAGTGGTATGATGGCTGCGTTGTCACATGGCGTTTCTACTTGCGTACTACTGTTTGTACGGATTAACGTGGTACCTTCAGGCGTTTGGAAATTGCTCCCAAGGATGAACCAGACTTGTGGAGGTCTACAATTTTTTTCTGAGGTCTTGGCTGATTTCTTTAGATTTTCCATTGATGTCAAGCAAATAGGCACTGAAGGTAGGCCTTGAAATACATCCACAGGTACACCTCCAATTGACTCAAATGATGTCAATTAGCCTATCAGAAGCTTCTAAAGCCATGAGATCATTTTCTGTGTGTGTGTAAACTTAGTGTATGTAAACTTCTGACCCACTGGAATTGTGATACAGTGAATTATAAGTGAAATAATCTGTCTGTAAACAATTCTTACTTGTTTCATGCACCAAGTAGATGTCCTAACTGACTTGCCACAACTGTAGTTTGTTAAGAAGAATTTGTGGAGTGGTTGAAAAAAAAGTTTTAATGACTCCAACCTAAGTGTAAGTAAACTTCCGACTTCAACTGTACGTTGTATACAAAATGACATACTCTATAATGCTGTAATGCTGAACAAATAATGCAGCTTAAGTTAACATACACACATCTTTGTGCATTGAGCACAAATTTTATGATGAGTTTACATGAACTCATTTTATTTGGCTTGAAATTCTACCCTTTTACATGCGATCATGCACACGTACATATGCAATTTCAGCCTGCTCAGGGATTTGCATTTTGGCTGAGCATAAAGGGAAGCACCATCACTCATATCACTCAGCACCTGTTTGTCCCAGCCACAGGTTAACCCAGCCACCTGCCAGGGCTGACTCTCACCTTACATAATCAAATCATATGGGCTTCAGCCTATTTATTACAAAACAAAGGAACTAAGGTCAGAACTTGACAAATCAAGTCTGCCCAAATGTCCCGAATTGGTCAATTGATGCATTTTCAAGTAAATAACTATAGAGAACATACAAATATGATATGGTAATAAAAAATAAAAAATTTACGTTTACACACTCTCAGGAAGGACATACATGATGCATAATTAGCTGCTCTACAAGAAAAGACACTAACCTTCACACATCTAGATGGCCGGGCGCAGTGGCTGTGGGTCCAGAAACAGCAGGGGTTCACACTGTAGAACCCAGTTCCTACATTTGAATATAAAAATGGATTTTATCAAACAAAACTGTGGTACATTTTATCTCTGGGACCCCCAGGGTGACAAATCAGAGCAAGCATATTTATTCCTTTTTTTAACTAGACAAGTCAGTTAAGAACTAATTCTTTAAGTTACTAGTCCAACACTCTAACCACTTGCCGCCCCTGAATGTAAATACATGATTTACCTTCAGAGGTGAATGTATCAAACCAGTTGCCGTGATAAAATGTTTTTGTTGTTATGCTCTCTTCAAACAATACCATGGTATTTTTTTTCCACTGTAATAGCTACTGTAAATTGGACAATGCAGTAGGATTAACAATAATTTAAGCGTTTTGCACATATAAGCCCTGGAAAGTTACTTACAACATCATTCAAGTCACATTAGCGCACGTTAACAACATCTAGTCACATTGGCGCACGTTAACAACAACTGTCCCGGTATAGGGACACCAATCAATTAGCGCTTAACTGACTTGCCTAGTTAAATAAAGGTTAACTTAAACATACATTTTCTTTAAACAACAATGCTCTGTTGCTGATGACAAGGACGAATGCAGGAGCAGTTAATAGAAGCAGACCAAGACACACAGTTTTTTTTTTATTAATACAGTGCCTTGCGAAAGTATTCGGCCCCCTTGAACTTTGCGACCTTTTGCCACATTTCAGGCTTCAAACATAAAGATATAAAACTGTATTTTTTTGTGAAGAATCAACAACAAGTGGGACACAATCATGAAGTGGAACGACATTTATTGGATATTTCAAACTTTTTTAACAAATCCAAAAATGAAAAATTGGGCGTGCAAAATTATTCAGCCCCCTTAAGTTAATACTTTGTAGCGGCACCTTTTGCTGCGATTACAGCTGTAAGTCGCTTGGGGTATGTCTCTATCAGTTTTGCACATCGAGAGACTGACATTGTTTCCAATTCCTCCTTGCAAAACAGCTCGAGCTCAGTGAGGTTGGATGGAGAGCATTTGTGAACAGCAGTTTTCAGTTCTTTCCACAGATTCTCGATTGGATTCAGGTCTGAACTTTGACTTGGCCATTCTAACACCTGGATATGTTTATTTTTGAACCATTCCATTGTAGATTTTGCTTTATGTTTTGGATCATTGTCTTGTTGGAAGACAAATCTCCGTCCCAGTCTCAGGTCTTTTGCAGACTCCATCAGGTTTTCTTCCAGAATGGTCCTGTATTTGGCTCCATCCATCTTCCCATCAATTTTAACCATCTTCCCTGTCCCTGCTGAAGAAAAGCAGGCCCAAACCATGATGCTGCCACCACCATGTTTGACAGTGGGGATGGTGTGTTCAGCTGTGTTGCTTTTACGCCAAACATAACGTTTTGTATTGTTGGTTTCATCTGACCAGAGCACCTTCTTCCACATGTTTGGTGTGTCTCCCAGGTGGCTTGTGGCAAACTTTAAACAACACTTTTTATGGATATCTTTAAGAAATGGCTTTCTTCTTGCCACTCTTCCATAAAGGCCAGATTTGTGCAATATACAACTGATTGTTGTCCTATGGACAGAGTCTCCCACCTCAGCTGTAGATCTCTGCAGTTCATCCAGAGTGATCATGGGCCTCTTGGCTGCATCTCTGATCAGTCTTCTCCTTGTATGAGCTGAAAGTTTAGAGGGACGGCCATGTCTTGGTAGATTTGCAGTGGTCTGATACTCCTTCCATTTCAATATTATCGCTTGCACAGTGCTCCTTGGGATGTTTAAAGCTTGGGAAATCTTTTTGTATCCAAATCCGGCTTTAAACTTCTTCACAACAGTATCTCGGACCTGCCTGGTGTGTTCCTTGTTCTTCATGATGCTCTCTGCGCTTTTAACGGACCTCTGAGACTATCACAGTGCAGGTGCATTTATACAGAGACTTGATTACACACAGGTGGATTGTATTTATCCTCATTAGTCATTTAGGTCAACATTGGATCATTCAGAGATCCTCACTGAACTTCTGGAGAGAGTTTGCTGCACTGAAAGTAAAGGGGCTGAATAATTTTGCACGCCCAATTTTTCAGTTATTGATTTGTTAAAAAAGTTTGAAATATCCAATAAATGTCGTTCCACTTCGTGATTGTGTCCCACTTGTTGTTGATTCTTCACAAAAAAATACAGTTTTCTATCTTTATGTTTGAAGCCTCCCCAAGATTTTTCCCCATGATCAATCTACACGCAATACCCCATTATAAAAAGAAAAACAGGTATTTAGACATTTTTGCTAATTTATTACAAATAAAAAACTTACATAAGTATTCTGTTAAATCGGGTTCAAGTCCGGGCTCTGGCTGGGCCACTCAAGGACATTCAGAGACTCGTCCCGATGCTACTCCTGCATTTTCTTGGCTGTTTGCTTAGGTTCGCTGTCCTGTTGGAGGATGAAAGTTCACCCCAGTCTGAGGTCCTGAGTGCTCTGGAGCAGGTTTTCATCAAGGATCTCTCTGTACAACGCTCCGTTCATCTTTCCCTCAATCCTGACTAGTCTCCAAGTCCCTGCCGCTGAAAAGCGTCCCCACAGCATGATACTGCCACCACCATGCTTCACCGTAGAGATAGTGCTTGTCTCTAACCCCCCCACCCCCCCACCCCCCAGGTGTCACCCATCTTCCCCATTATCCCCCGTGTACTTATACCTGTGTTTTCTGTCTGGGCCAGTTAATACCAGCTTTTTCCCTTGCTCCTGTCTTTGCTATAGTCCCTGTTTCCTAGTTTCCAGGTTTTGACCTTTCCTGCCTGCCCTGACCCTGAGCCTGCCTGCCGTCCTGTACCTTTGCCTCTACTCTGGATTACCGACCTCTGCCTGATCTGACCCTGAGCCCGCCTGCTTTTCTGGTGTCTTACACCCTCCCTGGATTATTGACTCCTGCCTGCCTGGACCTGTCGTTTGCCTACCCCTGTTTAACGAATAAACTTTTGTTTCTTCAACACTGTCTGCACCTGGGTCATACCTTATAACGTGATCGTATGAACTGGCCATGACTAACACAGAAGACTTGGACCAGCTCTGCAATGCCATCTCTTCCCAAGGAGCCACCATTGGTAGATAAGAGGTGTTGCTTCGTGGTCTAATGGAAGGGTTCCAGGCCGTGGCTGAACGTCATGAACTAGCATTGGACACATTGCAGGAGCAATTTCATGGGCTGTCTACTAGGCAGCCTACCATCACGGTAACCTCCCAGCCCCTCAGTTACCTGGCTGGTAGCAGTGCCGTCCCCCCGTTTCCTGGGAACCCCTCCTCTTACCTCCCCCGGAATGCTTTGATGGAGAGTCGGGGGGCACCTGTCAGGCATTTCTCGCTCTGTGTTCCCTCGTCATGGAGCTGCAGCCTTCCTCCTTCCCCTCGGACCGCTCTAAGATACTGTACCTCATCACACTGATGTCCGGGAGGGCCCTCACCTGGGCTACGGCCATTTGGGAGCAACAGTCTGCTTCAGTATGGAGGGTTTCATGGTGGAGGTTTAAACCGTTTTTGAGGCTCCAGTGTCCTGGAGAAAGGCTGCCCGGAAGTTACTCCAGCATCGGCAGGACTCCCTCAGTGTGGCAGACTATGCGGTGAATTTCCGCGCACTCGCAGTGGAGGGTGACTGGAACCCGGAAGCGCAGTTCGACACGTTCCTGCATGGATTATCGGAGGATGTAAAGGACGAGCTTGCAGCCCAGGAACTACCGACGGATCTCGACTAAAAGACTATGTTGGCTGTCATGCAAATAGCTAATGAAAACATCAGGCAGGTTCCCAATGTTAAAAAAAAGTACATTTGTTTTCCAGTGTCCCTGTCTGGGTTTGCATCTTCCTAAAGGTGATACAATTAGCCAAGACAGGTGCATTTATCACTGAAGGGGCATTTATATTTGATGAAATGCTGTAATCACAAGTGACAGACAGGGACCTGAACTGTTGAATCAATCAAATGTGCTTTATTCCACACTTCTTTTAAAACTTACAGCTATACATCTCAACAGAGAACATCAGTCAAAAGTAGAGAAACAAATGCTTGCACCATGAAATGCAAGTTAAAAGATGCTTTTGCAAAGTTAAAATGGTAGTATATATCTTTCGAGGTTACATTTTGTCAAAGAAAAACAGTTAGGGGTAGGTTGGAATTGTGAGAATGAGGTGTAAAATCGACAAAATGTTAACGCTAATTTTACTCAGCTATACAACAACAAATAAAATGGCAATTTTACACACACAAATCCCCTCCTCCAAACACACACTTGAATATAACCATAAACCACTTACTGTATTGAAAATGTTAAAACCTCTAAACAGTAATGGAGTTATCCTTCTCTTGTTATAGAGAAGAAGTTATCCTTCTCTTGTTATAGAAAATAAGTTATCCTTCTGTCCATCAAAAATTATGGAAGTATATATGGGGATACTTTGGTGCCTAAAATAAGGTGTATATGTATATATGAGTATGTACAGTGCCTTGCGAAAGTATTCGGCCCCCTTGAACTTTGCGACCTTTTGCCACATTTCAGGCTTCAAACATAAAGATATAAAACTGTATTTTTTTGTGAAGAATCAACAACAAGTGGGACACAATCATGAAGTGGGACGACATTTATTGGATATTTCAAACTTTTTTAACAAATCAAAAACTGAAAAATTGGGAGTGCAAAATTATTCAGCCCCTTTACTTTCAGTGCAGCAAACTCTCTCCAGAAGTTCAGTGAGGATCTCTGATCCAATGTTGACCTAAATGACTAATGAGGATAAATACAATCCACCTGTGTGTAATCAAGTCTCCGTATAAATGCACCTGCACTGTGATAGTCTCAGAGGTCCGTTAAAAGCGCAGAGAGCATCATGAAGAACAAGGAACACACCAGGCAGGTCCGAGATACTGTTGTGAAGAAGTTTAAAGCCGGATTTGGATACAAAGCTTTAAACATCCCAAGGAGCACTGTGCAAGTGATAATATTGAAATGGAAGGAGTATCAGACCACTGCAAATCTACCAATCTACCTGGCCGTCCCTCTAAACTTTCAGCTCATACAAGGAGAAGACTGATCAGAGATGCAGCCAAGAGGCCCATGATCACTCTGGATGAACTGCAGAGATCTACAGCTGAGGTGGGAGACTCTGTCCATAGGACAACAATCAGTCGTATATTGCACAAATCTGGCCTTTATGGAAGAGTGGCAAGAAGAAAGCCATTTCTTAAAGATATCCATAAAAAGTGTTGTTTAAAGTTTGCCACAAGCCACCTGGGAGACACACCAAACATGTGGAAGAAGGTGCTCTGGTCAGATGAAACCAAAATTGAACTTTTTGGCAACAATGCAAAACGTTATGTTTGGCGTTAAAAGCAACACAGCTGAACACACCATCCCCACTGTCAAACATGGTGGTGGCAGCATCATTGTTTGGGCCTGCTTTTCTTCAGCAGGGACAGGAAGATGGTTAAAATTGATGGGAAGATGGATGGAGTCAAATACAGGACCATTCTGGAAGAAAACCTGATGGAGTCTGCAAAAGACCTGAGACTGGGACGAAGATTTGTCTTCCAACAAGACAATGATCCAAAACATAAAGCAAAATCTACAATGGAATGGTTCAAAAATAAACATATCCAGGTGTTAGAATGGCCAAGTCAAAGTCCAGACCTGAATCCAATCGAGAATCTGTGGAAAGAACTGAAAACTGCTGTTCACAAATGCTCTCCATCCAACCTCACTGAGCTCGAGCTGTTTTGCAAGTAGGAATGGGAAAAAATGTCAGTCTCTCGATGTGCAAAACTGATAGAGACATACCCCAAGCAACTTACAGCTGTAATCTCAGCAAAAGGTGGCGCTACAAAGTATTAACTTAAGGGGGCTGAATAATTTTGCACGCCCAATTTTTCAGTTTTTGATTTGTTAAAAAAGTTTGAAATATCCAATAAATGTCGTTCCACTTCATGATTGTGTCCCACTTGTTGTTGATTCTTCACAAAAAAATACAGTTTTATATCTTTATGTTTGAAGCCTGAAATGTGGCAAAAGGTCGCAAAAATCAAGGGGGCCGAATACTTTCGCAAGGCACTGTAGGTTGGAATTGTGAGAACGCTAATTTCACTCAGCTATACAACAACTATTAACTTGCCAATTTTACACACAAAAATCACCCTCCCCAAACAGACTGTTGAGTTTAACCATAATCCACTTACTGAATAAAACATGTAAAAACCCTTAACAATATAATTAAAAGTAATGGTACTGGATGATAACCTGAGAAATGGAGTCATGTACAGTTGAAGTCGAAAGTTTACATACACTTAGGTTGGAGTCATTAACTCATTTTTCAACCACTCCACAAATTTCTGGTTAACAAACTATAGTTTTGGCAAGTCCGGTAGGTCATCTACTTTGTGCATGACACAAGTAATGTTTCCAACAATTTATTACAGACAGATTACTTCACTTATAATTCACTGTATCACAACTCCAGTGGGTCAGAAGTTGACATACACTAAGTTGACTATGTCTTTTAAACAGCTTGGAAAATACCAGAACACGATCTCATGGCTTTAGAAGCTTCTGATAGGCTAACTGACATCATTTGAGTCAATTGGAGGTGTACCTGTATTTCAAGGCCTACCTTCAAACTCAGTGCCTTTGCTTGACATCATGGGAAAATCCAAAGAAATCAGTCATTTGGAGAAATGTCCTCTGGTCTGATGGAACAAAATACTCCCAAAGTTGAGTCAAAATGTCTTCAGGACAACAAAGTCAAGGTATTGGAGTGGCCATCACAAAGCCCTGACCTCCATCTTGTAGAACATTTGTGAGCAGCACTGAAAAAGCGTGTGCGAGCAAGGAGGCCTAGAAAACCTGCCTTTGTTACACCAGCTCTGTCAGGAGGAATGGGCCAAAATTCACCCAACTTATTGTGGGAAACTTGTGGAAGGCTAACCAAATTGTTTGACCCATGTTAAACAATACAAAGCCAATGCTACCAAATACTAATTGAATGTATGCAAACTTCTGACCCACTGGGAATGTGATGACAGAATTAAAAGCTGAAATAAATAATTTTCTCTATTATTCTGACATTTCACATTCTTAAAATAAAGTGGTGATCCTAACTTTCCTAAAACCTGGCATTTTTAGTTGGATTAATTGTCAGGAATTGTGAAAAACTGAGTTTAAATGTATTTGGCTAAGGTGTATGTAAACGTCCGACTTCAACTGTATGTTTTAAACTACAGATGCAGGTACCAAGAAGTGATCTGCGCCGCGGCATTAGAAGAATGGTAATAAAATTTACTGCAATGCTATATCCTCTCTTAGCAATAATTTGTCACACAAACCTGTACTTTTTGTGCCTGCAAATGTAAGTCTAACGTAACTCTGGCCCTCTTCGGCATGGCAGCCTTCCCTCTCGGTTGAGATGCAGAAGGGGCGAGATCATGACACTGAAAATGTTAACAATCAATAACATAGGGAAGACATTGCAGATTATGCCAGAACTGGATGACAGGGTGGCCCAACCAACAACCACCGGGATGGAGCTTCCCAAGATGATCACCAGGTTGGTTAAGACGATCCCAAAAGCTCTCATTTTATGTGGGTCTGTCGTCCCCTGTTTCTTCTCTCCGCCTCTGCCCCCCTCTACCTCTCCTGGACCAGGCTGCTTCAGCACACGCAGGATGAAGAAGCAACAGAGTGAAATAACAGCCACTCCAAGGCAATAGACACCAATGAGCACGTAAGCTGCGGCTTCTTCATGACCCATTGTAGTGACAGGAGAACATGCAAAAGCGAGCGACAGCAGCCAGATCACGGTTGAACACACCACCCTGTACCTCCGGAGTCTGTACTTGAGGAAAGCCACAGGTTGGGCCACCGCCAGGTATCTCTCCACACAGATGCAGCTCTGGAGCAGGGGCCTGCAGGTCCAGGTGGGGTAATACAGGACATAAATAGCCTGCCGTAGCAAGACATTCTGGCTAATTAGGTAGCTGACCATCTCAAGGAGACCCTCAATACAGAACACCAGCTCCACTGCAAACAGGTTAATTGAGAAGATATGGGTGGGTTTGACACCTCCAGAGAGACTTCCACTCAGAGAGAGCCAGAGGCACCAGACCAAGGCTGGCGTCCCCAGCAGGAAGCACAGGGTCTGTGCAGAATGGCAAAGCACTGGCACAACATAGCCGACACAACATCCCACTTGTCAAGGTAAGTGTGGTTTCCTGAAGAATCATTCATCCTATTGGGACAATATCCAAGCCCTCTGAGATATGAGAGAGGGTAGAGTATACGATTCGTGATTATGTTTTCAGATATTGTTGGCAAAATACTGATGCAATATACTGAAACTAACATACCCAAAAATGTTTAGACATACGTAGGTCTACTGTTATGTCAGTCAAAACATTTTGCATTGTCCCAGAAGTCAATTAAAACATGAGATGTAAAGTGTTTAGTCGAAGATCACGTACATGTTAAAATGTTAAATAACCTACCCTAGTTGGTTTGGCAACTCGAACCTTGGTATGCGATATTCGTAGTTCTCCAACCCAGTTGTACAACACTGACATGCATGAGTGATTTTAGACAAAGCTCTCTCTCCTGTGTTCTTCCTAACAAGTCACTTGTTATTTACATGAACACACCTGTGGGTGTTGATGAATTGAGCACCATTGCATGATGGTCATTTTATTTGACTGGAAGTCCTATCAAAACGTATCGTTAGGATTTGCTTGCACATGCGCACATACACATTCAGGCACGCACACGCACACACGCACCCGCTCACTCACACACAAACAGATGCAATTTCAACCTGCTCAGGGATTTGCATTTTGGCCTGAGCAGAGATGGAAGCAGCATCATTCAAAATACTCAGCACCTGTCTGCCCCTGCCACAGGTTAGTTCAGCCACCTGGAAGGGCTGACTCTTTCACCTTACATAATCAAATCATATGGGCTTCAGACAGACATAGTATTAATCTGGATTCTGGATCTCTCTCTAATTGCATAGTGCATAGATTATAGGTTTGTACTTAATAAAAAAAAAAAACGTTATTATTATTCATATTTTGTTTATCATGATCTAAAATAGTCACATGGCTGTAGAGTTAATAAACCTTCCGTGCTAATACTGTATAGAGTGTTAATGTGTAGTTAGTTTTAACAGTATGGTACAGTATGTTATAATTCAGTAACAAAGTAATAGAATGCAGGCTAGTAAGTAGTAGCTTGTCATTCAGACAGTGTTATGGTAATGTGTATTAAGCAACTGCCCCTAAAAAGCAACTTCTCTTTTTAAACAGCCTATGTGGCATCAATATGTCAGAAGCATTTATTCCCGTGTGAAAATGTTCTACAAATTATAAATTGGATGATTTAGTTAAACTCAGAGCTGGTCCTGACCTCCCCGAGGCCCTAAGCAAAATACTGCTAAGGGGCCCTCCTACCTCACTTGTGAGCCATGTAAACAATTTGCAAGTGCCACACAGTCCTGACACCCCAGTGCTCCCACTCCAATCATTCCTTCTTTAAAACAGTTTGCTCCATCTGTCGGTCTAGTAGACCTATACAAAACAGAATGAGGTATAAACAGACAATATTTATTGACTAGAATATTTTCTATAGAATCTTCTTAGGGATAGCTGCCTTTTTTTCAATTTTCACCCACAACGACATACCCAAATCTAACTGCCTGTAGCTCCTGAAGCAAGGATATGCATATTATTGGTACCATTTGAAAGAAAACACTTTGACGTTTGTGGAAATGTGATTTGAATGTAGGAGAATGTAACACAATAGATCTGGAAGAAGAAAATACAAAGTAAAAAGCAACTGTTTTCTTTTTTTTCTACCACCATCTTTGAAATGCAACAGAAAGGCCCCATATCGTGCCATCACTCTGGTTGTAATTCCTATGGAGTCCACAAGATGGCAGCAGTGTATGTGCAAAGATTCAGATGGATAACTCGAAGTATGAGCAAACTTCATAACTTTTAGTGTGAAGTCACCCAGGTACATTTGGGCAAATCGTGAAGGAGACATTCACATTCACATTAAATTTTTATCGTCAAAGAATATCGTCAAATCGGTGTACTTGGACTTTGATTTAGCTTTTCCAGTATTAGTAGCCATATTATAATTTGCAAAACACCCAGTTTTCATAACTTCATAACTCTCCATATTCTTATAATTTTTCTTCAAAAGGAAAAGGCTTGCTGTCGCACAAGGTTAGCAGCTACACTTAGCGACAGATACGGGGTTTCCCGACACTCCCATAAAGCCCAGCTCATTAGCTATCTAGCTAGCTTTGTTTGACCCGATTGGTGCTTATTTGACAAAGTTATTGTCAATCAAGTGAAGACTGCCCACGTAATCGGCGTACCATGAAGGTGTCGCTCTCTGACCAAATTTGGTGTCCTATAGGATATACTACACCCCTCACTATGTAGTGAAGTCTAGTTACGTTCTAGGATCTCTGAGGAATAAATACGAATGTGATTTGACTAGTTGAAACAATGTTTAGGGTTACATTTTCACAGATTCCTTTATCTGCAAATTGAACGAGTGGAAATACAAAATCGATTGTGCATGCTATATGGACCTTTTTAGGATATGAAAAGATTTTATCAAACAAAACGACACTTCATGTTCTCTCTGGGACCCTTTGGATGATAAATCAGAGCAAGATTTCAGAATGTAAGTATACGTTGTATCAAACCTATTGTGTTGAAATAAAGTGTTTTGTTGTTAGGAGCTCTCCTCAAACAATAGCATGGCATTGTTTTACAGTAATAGCAACTGTAAATTGGACTGTGCAGTTATATTAACAAGAATTTAAGCTTTCAGGCAATATAAGACACTTATACTGTATGTACCGTCATTTGTTGTTTCTCTAAATTCTGCAATCGTGACACAAGGCTCTGCATGATTTACAACTGTCCCGTTAACGGGACGCCTATCCCTAAGAAGTTTTCAAGATATAACACAGTAATGCCTCCTGAACCTCAGAAGCCTGATACCTGATTGCATGAACTACTCTCCCATCTTGTGTCACTCAATGACTTCACAGTTATGTTCACGTTCTTCTTCAAAACACACCATCTTTGTGTGCCAGTTGAAGCTAGAAGGCACTATTTTTATCTTTGGAAAAATAACATTCCCAAAGTAAACAGCCTATTTCTCAGGACCAGATGCTAGAATATGCATATAATTGTCAGATTAGGATAGAAAACACTCTAAAGTTTCCAAAACTGTCAAAACATTGTCTGTGAGTATAACAGAACTGAGATTGCCGGCAAAACCATGAGAAAAATCAAACCAGGAAGTGGATTCTATTTTGAAAACTCCATGTTCCATAGCCTCCTTTTCCTCCTATCGCTTCCTTAAGGTGTCAACAGTCTTCAGACATAGTTTCAGGCTTTTATTTTGAAAGATGAGCCAGAAAGATAACATTGCGTCAGGAGGTCACATGAGTTTTGCTCGCGCAACAGAGTTTGGACAGCTATTGTTTTTCCCTCTCCTACTGATAAAGACATTTGCGGTTGATATATTATCGATTTATATATTTTAAAAACAACCTGAGGATTGATTATAAAAAAACGTTTGACATGTTTCTGTGAACATTATGGATATTATTTTGAATTTTCGCCTGCGTTGTTGTGACCGCTCTTCTCTGTGGATTTCTGAACACAACGTGCCAAACAAACGGAGGAATTTTGGATATAAAAATAATCTTTATGGAACAAAAGGAACATTTGTTGTGTAACTGGGGGTCTCGTGAGTGAAAACATTCGAAGATCATCAAAGGTAAACAATTAATTTGTTTGCTTTTCTGATTTTCGTGACCAAGCTACCTGATGCTAAGTGTACTTAATGTTTTGTCATGCGATCGATAAACTTACACAAACGCTTAGATTGCTTTTGCTGTAAAGCATAATTTCCAAATCTAAGACGACAGGTGGATTAACAAAAGGCTAAACTGTGTTTTGCAATATTGCACTTGTGATTTCATGAATATAAATATTTTTGGTAATATTATTTGACTGTGGCGCTATGCTATTCAGTGAATGCTGATGACAATTATCCCGCTTAAGGGATGGGTAGCGTTAAGAGCTTTTGCACATGCACACAAAAAACAAATGCATCTTTTGAAGATTTGGCAGCATCTGCAATGACAAGGTGTAGAGTATCTGCTCCACATGGGACGAACACGGCTCTGGGATTTGTTTTAGCAGTCTGGCTTGTACTCCTTGGTGCTTGCCCTTCATGTTGGCCCCGTTGTCATGAGCTTGCCCTCTGCAATCTTTAAATGGAATCTTCAGCTCATTCAGCTTATCTAAGATGACAGTGGACAGATTCAAGCCTGTTGTAACCTCAAAATTCACAAAGCCGAGGAAGTGTTCCTTGATCTCTGGCTTTCCCTTTAAAGCCACGCTTCTCAGAATGGACATTTGCTCCTGGTGACAGTCCAAGAACAGTCCAAGATAATGGAGAAATTTGAGTTTCTTACTTGAGTCATTATTGCTTCAAGAATCTTTTCACTCACAATCTGTATTAGCTCATTCTCTGGGTGCTTCCCAAGGTAATGAACATGTCTCTCCATCTTTAATTTTGCTGAAATGATTTACCATAACAGGGTCAAATTTCGCCAGTAATTCAACCTCTTTTGGGAAGTTTCCATTATCTGGTTGGATGAGTTTGTCTAATGAACCCAGGAATGCTAGGTTTCCTTCAGCCAGAGACTGGGTGATACGATTAAATGTGCAAGGACATCCTGCCATCTGTCTTAGAGTCCAAAATTAGAATTTGTATCTGGTCAAGAGTCTGTCCCTGACTTGGACGCAGATCAAGTTCTCTCCACTTAAAACCTTTTTGGGATAGGGGGCAGCATTTTCACTTTTGGATAAATAGCGTGCCCAGTTGCAACTTCCTGCTACTCATGCCAAGAATATAAGATATTCAAATTATCAGTAGATTTGGATAGAAAACACTCTGAAGTTCTAAAACCATTTGAATTATGTCTGTGAGTATAACAGGACTTATGTAGCAGGCAAAACCCAGAGGACTAACCACTCAGAAATAAAAGATTAAGGTCACTGTCTATTCAATGAGTTTTCATTGGGACACTAGACTCTTAGGAGCTTGTTTGCAGTTCCTACCGCTTCCACTGGATGTCACCAGTCTTTGGAAATTGGTTGAGGTTTTTCCTTTGTGTAATGAAGAAGTACGGCCATCTTGGATCAGGGTAACGTTATGTGTACTGTTTGAGAGTTGCGCAAGACTAGGGAAGTAGCGTTAGTTTGTGATCCTCCTGTATTGAAAACAGACCCGTCTTCAATTTGATCGATTATTAATGTTTTAATTAATCATATTTTTGTGTGTGTTCAGGACTACCGTCATGGTGTTTCAGAATGGCGTTGATATTTGACCAGTCATTCATATTTTTGACCTTCCTTTATTATTTTGTATTGTTTTGTAGAAAATAGCTTACATAAAAAATAGTACACTGCGTTGTTTTTGATTGAGTATGAAAGCCAGCTCCTGGTAATATTTTCCAGTCCTGCTTTGAATGGACCTCTGCACACTAACTCAGTCCTCATAAAGTCTGCTTCTACACCTGAAATGCTTGCTGTTTGGGGTTTTAGGCTGGGTTTCTGTACAGCATGTTGTGGCACAAGCTGATGTAAGAAGGGCTTTATAAATACATTTGATTTGATTTGTTAAGACTGGGGGCCAATCTGCTTGGTCATTTGATGGGGCAGCAACTCTTCTATTAGGGTCTGAGCTGCTTGTATTTGATGCTGGCTGTACACCTCTGGTTGTGCTAGTACTGGCTGAGGCTGCCTGTACTTCACCATAGGTCTGTGTTAGTACTTGCTGAAGCCCGGCTGCACTGGGTCTGTGTTAGTACTTGCTGAAGCTACCAGTACTGGGTCTATGTTAGTATTTGCTGAAGCCCGGCTGTACTGGGTCTGTGTTAGTACTTGCTGAAGCTACCAGTACTGGGTCTATGTTAGTATTTGCTGAAGCCCGGCTGTACTGCGTCTGTGTTAGTACTTGCTGAAGCTACCAGTACTGGGTCTATGTTAGTATTTGCTGAAGCCCGGCTGTACTGGGTCTGTGTTAGTACTGGCTGAGGCTGGATTTGGATCAATTGAGTCTGTGCTTGTACTGGCTGATGATCCAGCATCTCCTCTGCTGACAAACTTAAGCATAGCACCTGTAAAATATAGATAACAATACTATGATTAATTTAATCAGCTGCATCAGACCCATTCAAACTGGTTCCCCCAGATTTCCTTTTTTATACATTGTCAAATATAAAATATTATTTATATGATGGCTTGGCAGAATACATGATGGTTATTATTTACTGAGAGATACAGTGGGGCAAAAAAGTATTTAGTCAGCCACCAATTGTGCAAGTTCTCCCACTTAAAAAGATGAGAGAGGCCTGTAATTTTCATCATAGGTACACTTCAACTATGACAGACAAAATTAGAAAATAAAATCCATAAAATCCAGAAAATCACAAATGAATTCTGACTACGAACTACACTCCTGGATATATAATTCTGCAGACTAAATCACACACAGCATTAAAATAGTCTAATGAATCTAATACATTTCATACAATCATATAGTTTCAGAGTTATGGTTTCAGAATGTAATATTCTAATCATCCTAATCACATAATTATATTAACAGTTATTGGTCAAATTAAATAAAAAGTTGACATATACATATTATTTGTGTCTCGTTTCAGGAAACTAGGCGTATGTCGAAAGTCACTACTTCACAGGAGCGCCATTTTAACGTAAACTAAAAAAAATAAAATAATATGCTTTCAAACTTGTATGCCATCTGTAAAAATTCATACAATTGTTAAATTACGAGCCTAGTTGGTTTAACCAAGGAAAAAAGCAGCAACCTTCTCCACTTTCTGGAGACCAACCTTTGAAATCAGTGGAATTAGAGTTTGATAGCTAAGGAGATTCTAGCCTGTGATTGCAAATATGCAGACAAAGTCGAAAAGAGAACACAGAGAAGGCCGTTACATAAAACACCTGTCTCCAGATTACAACTTCAAACGAAGGGCAACCATTTAATCTGTAACAGAGAGGGATAAGTGTCCATCCATGGATACAGGTAAGAGAGGTTAGCTAGCTACATTTTCAGGTATTACACGTTTCAAATTTTGTCAGTAAGTTGTTTTCATGTCAAGTTAGTGTATTGTTAGCTAGCTAGCTAATGTTAGTTGGCTGGCTAGCTAGCTAATGTTATGTGTATGATCTGTGTAGTAATACTATTCATATCTCTGAGCCAATTGAATTGCTAGTTATAGCCTAATGTTAGCTAGCTAACATTGAACCTGGTTGGTTAGCTACCTGCAGATTCATGCAGGGTAGTAACATTATGAGTTGGGATTATGGTTAATTGTTTAGCTACCGTTGAAGTCAGAAGTTTTTATACACTTAGGTTGGAGACAATAACTCGTTTTTCAACCACTCCACACATTTCTTGTTAACAAACTATAGTTTTGGCAAGTCAGTTAGAACATATATTTTGTGCATGACACAAGTAATTTTTCCAACAATTGTTTAAAACAGATTATTTCACTTATAATTCAATGTATCACAATCCCTGTGGGTGTCACGTCCTGACCTTAGTTCCTTTTTTATGTCTCTATTTTGGTTTGGTCAGGGCGTGAGTTGGGGTTGGCATTCTATGTTTTGTTCTATGTTATGTATTTCTGTGTTTGGCCAGGGATGGTTCCCAATCAAAGGCAGCTGTCTATCTTGTCTCTGATTGAGAACCATACTTAGGTAGCCTGTTCCCACCTGTGTTTGTGGGTAGTTGTTTCCTGTTTTGTGTTGTGTCACCTGACAGGACTGTTTCTATTTTCACTTTTGTTATTTTGTATTCCGTGTTCAGTTGTAAAATAACATGGACATGTACCACGCTGTAGTTTGGTCCGATCTTACATATTCCCTTTCCTCAGATGAAGAAGATCGTTACAGTGGGTCAGAAGTTTACATACACTAAGTTGACTGTGCCTTTGAACAGCTTGAACAATTCCAGAAAATGATGTTGTGGCTTTAGAAGCTTCTGATAGGCTAATTGACATAGTTTGAGTTAATTGGAGGTGTGGATGTATTTCAAGGCCTACCTTCAAACTCAGTGCCTCTTTGCTTGACATCACGGGAAAATCAAATGAAATCAGCCAAGACCTTTGTAGACCTTCACTAGTCTGGTTCCTCCTTGGGATCAATTTCCAAACGCCATGGGACCATGCAGCCGTCATACCCCTCAAGCATTGTGGTGGCTTTTTGCATTTGTGGGGTACAGAGATGAGGTTTCCTTCAAATCATGTTAAACACTATTGTTTCACACACGGAGCACATTTTTACTCCTGAACTTATTTAGGCTTTGCATAACATAACGTAATTGATCCATTTTAATTTAAGGCTGTAACACAACAAAATGTGTCAATTCTTTCTGAAGGCACTGTATCTCAGTAAGTCTGAAAGAAAACATGAAAAGGGGATGTTAAACTGTTAGCCTGAGAACATACTCCGTGATGTTAACATGTAAAATAACTTACACTAGTTGTTTTGGTATGTCCTTAATTTTGTGATTGACTTGGTGCTCTCTCCTGAAGAAGGCTGAATCCAACCTGATTTTAACTACATGAATGAGTGTATGAACTGTGTTCAGTTTTCTTCCTAAGAAGTCCCACGGTGCGTTATTTACATACACACAAATCAAATTTGTTTAAGTTTAAGATTAAGTTTATTTGTCACACACACCGGATACAGCAGGTGTAAAAAGTACAATGAAATGATTACTTGCAAGCTCTCCCTCAACATTGCAGTTTATTATTAAAAGCAAAGAAATAGAAGTGTAACATCCAGAATGGATTCTTTATAAGAGAACTGAATCAATACTAAGTCAGATAAAATATAATACACAATAAATAAAATACACACTAGAATATACACTATAGACAAGACCAGTACCAATATCAATGTGCAGGGATACAGGTGAATGTTGAGTTAGACATGTACACGCAATCAGAGGTAAGATTGTAGCGCAGCATGATAAAAAATAATTAAGACTAGCAAGGGAATGGTGATTGTATGAACGTGTGTTTGTGTGCGAGACTGTCAGTGTATATGATGTCACCAAATGTATGTGGCTACCTGCTCATCAAACATCTCATTCCAAAATAATGTGCATTAGTATATGGTGATCGTGTGAACATGTTTGTTTGTGTGTGTGTGAGAATACGTATACATGTATTTGATACACTGCCGATTTTGCAGGTTTTCCAACTTACAAAGCATGTAGAGGTCTGTAATTTCTATCATAGGTACACTTCAACTGTGAGAAACGGAATCTAAAACAAAAATCTAGAAAATCACATTGTATGCTTTTTAAGTAATTAATTTGCATTTTCTTGCATGACATAAGTATTTGATACATCAGAAAGCAGAACTTTAGCTTGTCACAAACATGTACATTTAGTGCCTACTACTGTGTCTCTGGCCCTCTTCGGCATGGCAGCCTTTCCTCTCTGTAGAGATGCATCAGGGGTGAGACCAGGACACTGAAAATGTTAACGATCATTAACAAGGGGAAGATATTGCAGTAGGAGACAAGACTGGATGACACGGTGGTGTAACTAACAACCACCGCGATGGAGCTCGCCAAGATAATCACCAGGTTGGTTAAGACAATCCCAAAAGCTCTCATCTTATGTGAGTCTGTCGTCCCCTGTTTCTTCTCTCCCACTCTGCCCCTCTCTACTTCTCCTGGACCAGGCTGCTTCAGCACACGCAGGATGAAGAAGCAGCAGATAGAAATGACAACCACTCCAAGGCAATAGACACCAATGAGAACTTGAGCTGCAGCTTCTTCATAACCGATTGAGGCGATTGGAGAACATGCAAAAGCGAGCGACAGCAGCCAGACCGTGGTTGAACACGCCACCCTGTACCTCCGGAGCCTGTACTTGAGGAAAGCCACAGGTTGGGCCACCGCCAGGTATCTCTCCACACACATGCAGCTCTGGAGCAGGGGCCTGCAGGTCCAGGAGATGTAAAAGAGGACATAAATAACCTTCCGTAAAACTACATTCTGGGTGAGTAGGTAGCTGACCACCTCAAGAAAACCCTCGACACAGAACACCAGCTCCACTGCAAACAGTTCAATAGGGAAGACCTGGGTGGGTTTGAGACCTCCAGTTAGACTTCCAATCAGAGAGAGCCAGAGGCAGGAAACCAGAGCTGGTGCCCCTAGGAAGAAGCACAGGGCCTGGGCAGCGTGGCAAAGCACTGGCGCAACATAGCCCTGGTCCAAGCAAACATCCCATCTGTCAAGGTCAGTGTGATTTCCTGATGTGTCGTTCATGCTTTTGGAACAATTTTCAAGCCCACTGAGGTATGAGAGAGGGGAGAATACACAATTCATGACTTTGTTACAATATTTTATTGGCAACATTTTTTATTTACTATACTGATGCAAACATACACAAACATACTTTGATATACGTCAGTCTACTTTTTTGTCAGTCAAAACATTCTTTATCGTCTCAGAAAGGCTGAATGAAAACATGAAGAGGATACCTAAAATAAAAGTAGCTTGAGATGACATAGTCAGGGATGTTAAAATGCCAAATAACCCACCTTAGTTGTTTTGGTAAGTCAGAACTTGCTTTGTGATATTCGTACTTCTCTCTCCAGCAGAAGGCTTCGTCCAACCTGACTGTACAACACCTACATACAGTATGAGTGATTTTAGCCAAAGCTCTCAGTCCTGTGTTCTTCCTAACAAGTCACGTGTTGTGTTATTTACATACACACACCTGTGGGCAGTGATGAATTGAGCACAATTCTATGTTACGTTTACAAGAAGTTATTTGACTAGAAATCATATCAAACGTATCGTCAACAAAACACAGGGTACTAAAATGCACATGAAAGCAAGCACCTACACACACACACACACACCTTCTCAGTGATTTGCATTCAGGCATTGTTGGAAATGGAAGCATCATTACTCATATCCCTCAGCACCTGTCTGTCCCAGCCACAGGTTAACCCAGCCACCTGAAAGGTCTGACTGTGTCACCTTACATAATCACATCATATGGGCTTCAGACATACACAGTGTTAGTCTGTTTCAAATAGAATGTCTCTCTAATTGTGTTAGAGCATCCTACAGTACAGGTGAGGATTCCCCAATATTTGGCCCACACTGATTTTTTTGGGGGGTCAAAAAAATAATTTTCTTTGTTAGACATAAAATAACAACATTTACAGGTAAATAACTTGAAAGTAATTTGGTAAATCTGTTTCTATGTATTCCCATGTTTAAATAGAGAGGCGTATTTGATTGTATTCCAGTGTGATAACGGTTTGAATTGATTGGATCCATACCTGAACACATTTTTGAGACATCTCTCTCAAAATCTCCATCAGCCAAATCAAATCATTGATGTAGTTGCATGCTATAGATCGCTACATGTTAGCTGTCCCCATAAGATAACCTGGAACACTCAGCCCTATGCTAACAAGACCAGCTGGCCACGTTATCAGCCAATTAGAAATGGTGACATAGTTTGACGTGATCAGCATCCTTAATAACATAAGTCAAACCGCACGATCTACCAATCAAAGTTACTAAAACATGAGCAACATTTCAACTGGACGAAAGGCTGACAGTGTCGTGATCCTGGCTCCTGCAGATTTTCGCAGTTTGCATCAACTGTGAATTCCAGGTAAGATGTTCTTTTTTTTTCTTTGAAATGTAGAATTGCATGAAGCAAAAACCTTTCAAAAAAAGATTACAAGTACATTTAATGAGGACCTTCCTGGAGTCCCACTCGCATACCGACATAGGCTACTGCTATATTAGTAATTGTTGCTACAATATGGGCTACAGTATAATACATAGATGTGTAGTCTACAGTCTTTGAGCATCGAGGACCAGCATCTAACCATTTCCTTAATAAAAAAGCTTGACATGAAGGGGGCCTCAAACCCTTGGTTGCTGTACCCCTAAGAGTCAGAGTTACCCTCCTTTAGGTGTGGTGTCGTCCACCTGGCAGCCATGGCAATAGAAGTACAGCTATTTGACAAGCCCATAAGGCTCTTCAACTTTTCAGAACAATGTACATTAAACATACATGGTGTATAGACCTTTTCATTTTTTTAAATGATGTGTATGAAACAGATTAGCATAAAGGTGGGTTATATTTATGTATTAACCATACACCACTTATTATAAATGTCAAAACCTCTAAAACAAATGAGATGTTTAAAAGGAACAGAACAGAATGATTACCTGAGTAATGGACAATGGAATTATCCTTGTAGGTTAGTTTCCCAGCCCTGTGGAGGTAGAGCAGGGGCTGAGTAAAGATACCCAACACCCTGAAGGAGAAAGTAATGGGGGTCAGAATACACCCGAATGATCTCAAATAAATATGATCCTGAAGAATAGCCCTGATGATCGTAGGAGAGTAGTTCAGCATCAAGGTCAGCAGGATGATCTGTGCCCTCCCTCCTCTTTTTTACCCTTTCTCTCCTTTTATCCATCCCAATCTGCAATCTGTGATTGCTAAATACATTCTTGGACTTTAAAATTTGTTTCTGGGGTCCAGCAACAATTAAAGCATGGAATACATGTTAACATACATTAATAACAGATTTGACAATACATTGAGTGTGTGCCCTCAGGCAACTACTCTACTACAAGACAAAATCCAGTTGTAGCTGTATATGTAGTGCACATGTTATTATGTTTGTGTTTGTAACTGTGTGTCTCTTCACAGTCCCTGCTTTTACATAGTCATTTTTTTATCCGATTTCACCACATATAAAACAACATATAAAACAGTACGTCATAGAACATTATTACACCACTACATATCTACAATACAACATATAAAACAGTACGTCATATAACATTATTACACCACTACATATAAAACAACATATAAAACAGTACGTCATATAACATTATTACACCACTACATATAAAACAACATATAAAACAGTACGTCATATAACATTATTACACCACTACATATAAAACAACATATAAAACAGTACGTCATATAACATTATTACACCACTACATATAAAACAACATATAAAACAGTACGTCATATAACATTATTACACCACTACATATAAAACAACATATAAAACAGTACGTCATATAACATTATTACACCACTACATATAAAACAACATATAAAACAGTACGTCATATAACATTATTACGCCACTACATATAAAACAACATATAAAACAGTACGTCATATAACATTATTACACCACTACATATAAAACAACATATAAAACAGTACGTCATATAACATTAATACACCACTACATATAAAACAACATATAAAACAGTACGTCATATAACATTATTACACCACTACATATAAAACAACATATAAAACAGTACGTCATATAACATTATTACACCACTACATATAAAACAACATATAAAACAGTACGTCATATAACATTATTACACCACTACATATAAAACAACATATAAAACAGTACGTCATATAACATTATTACACCACTACATATAAAACAACATATAAAACAGTACGTCATATAACATTATTACACCACTACATATAAAACAACATATAAAACAGTACGTCATATAACATTATTACACCACTACATATAAAACAACATATAAAACAGTACGTCATATAACATTATTACACCACTACATATAAAACAACATATAAAACAGTACGTCATATAACATTATTACACCACTACATATAAAACAACATATAAAACAGTACGTCATAGAACATTATTACACCACTACATATAAAACAACATATAAAACAGTACGTCATAGAACATTATTACACCACTACATATCTACAATACAACATATTTTATACCACAATACAACAATATCACCATGTGCCCATATGTTTCGAAACCCAGAGGCCAAACATCGTGATACTTCCAAGAATGCTTCACAGACTTGACCGATCAGACCGGTTTTGGGGGTATAGGAAGTCAATAGGAGTAGTGAAAATACTTCCTTAGTTGTTCATTTCAAAAGAAATAAAGGCACAATATAGAATCGAGCCAATGTCTTAAGAAGATGTACATCATATTACTCCAACCTTGTGAAAGTGACAAACTGACACGTTTTAATTTTCGTCAAAAACAACTCTGTCTCAATAGTTAGTTTGTTCTGACAGCATGCATATGCGCAGTTCGGAGTGAGACGACCGTAAGACCTGATGATGTGTTCCTGTCCTAGCTAGCCAACGTTGCCATGACATCAGCTACAAGCGTGATCAGGGATTTCTATTTGAGAAGCAGTTTCAAGGAATCTTCATAATGTACTATCTTTGGAGGTAGTTCATAAAGTTCACACAGCAGCAATATGGAGAATCGTTTGAGCCTCTGTCTCACTTTTGCATTCTCCCAAACCGATCTGTTGCTGTCATTTCTTCTCAAAAAAGTATCTAGCTAAATAGCTAGTACTGCTTTCTCTATCTCCATCCGGGTGACTGGCTAGAGGCAGTTACATCCTGCGTCTCCATGGGTACCACCGGGGATCAGACGAGATGCACACAACCAAAAGACAAAAATATGCTAATAACTGGTTGACCCCATTTATGCTGACTCAACTACTCTGATGCACTGCACACCATTTTAACAAATATAATAGGACAAAAACAATCAAAGACAGACCTGACACCACCCGTCACCATTACAGTGCATGAAAAAAGGTGTACAACTGCATGATTAGTTGAGAGGAAATCATTTTATTTGACTAGAAATCAAAATATATCATGAACAAAACACAGATGAATAAAATACAAATGCTACATACATGTATATGCACACACACACAGACACACACATAGATTTAAACACAGGCATTTAAACCTGCTCAGGCATTTTGGCCTGAGCAGAAATGGAAGCATCTTCACTCATATCACTCAGCACCTGTCTTTCCCAGCCAAAGGTTAGCCCAGCCACCTGCAAGGGCTGACTCTGTCACCTGCAATGTGTAACTTTTTGGGCGACCCAACCAAATTCACGTAGAAATGGGAGTTATAGATCTGTCATTCTCATTGAAAGCACATGTGAGAAGCTGTGCTATTTCTGTGCATTGCATTCTTACATTTTGTTTTAGAATATTTTACATTCTGTTTTGTGCACCAGCTTCAAACAGCGCAAAATACAATAGTTTTGGTTACGGATAATACACTGCTCAAAAAAATAAAGGGAACACTTAAACAACACAATGTAACTCCAAGTCAATCACACTTCTGTGAAATCAAACTGTCCACTTAGGAAGCAACACTGATTGATAATAAATTTCACATGCTGTTGTGCAAATGGAATAGACAGCAGGTGGAAATTATAAGCAATTAGCAAGACACCCCCAATAAAGGAGTGGTTCTGCAGGTGGTGACCACAGACCACTTCTCAGTTCCTATGCTTCCTGGCTGATGTTTTGGTCACTTTTGAATGCTGGCGGTGCTTTCACTCTAGTGGTAGCATGAGACGGAGTCTACAACCCACACAAGTGGCTCAGGTAGTGCAGCTCATCCAGGGCTGCACTACCTTGAAGGCACATCAATGCGAGCTGTGGCAAGAAGGTTTGCTGTGTCTGTCAGCGTAGTGTCCAGAGCATGGAGGCGCTAACAGGAGACAGGCCAGTACATCAGGAGACGTGGAGGAGGCCGTAGGAGGGCAACAACCCAGCAGCAGGACCGCTAACTCTGCCTTTGTGCAAGGAGGAGCAGGAGGAGCACTGCCAGAGCCGAGCAAAATTACCTCCAGCAGGCCACAAATGTGCATGTGTCTGCTCAAACGGTCAGAAACAGACTCCATGAGGGTGGTATGAGGACCCGACGTCCACAGGTGGGGGTTGTGCTTACAGCCCAACACCGTGCAGGACGTTTGGCATTTGCCAGAGAACACCAAGATTGGCAAATTCGCCACTGGCACCCTGTGCTCTTCACAGATGAAAGCAGGTTCACACTGACGCCGTGGAGAACGTTCTGCAGCCTGCACCATCCTCCAGCATGACCCTCCATGTGCTCGCTAGAGGTAGCCTGACTGCCATTAGGTACCGAGATGAGATCCTCCGACCCCTTGTGAGACCATATGCTGGTGCGGTTGGCCCTGGGTTCCTCCTAATGCAAGACAATGCTAGACCTCATGTGGCTGGAGTGTGTCAGCAGTTCCTGCAAGAGGAAGGAATTGCTGCTATGGACTGGCCCGCCCGTTCCCCAGACCTGAATCCAATTGAGCACATCTGGGACATCATGTCTCGCTCCATCCACCAACGCCACGTTGCACCACAGACTGTCCAGGTGTTGGTGGATGATTTAGTCCAGGTCTGGGAGAAGATCCCTCAGGAGACCATCCGCCACCTCATCAGGAGCATGCCCAGGCGTTGTAGGAAGGTCATGCAGGCACGTGGAGGCCACACACACTACTGACCCTCATTTTGACTTGTTTTAAGGACATTACATCAAAGTTGGATCAGCCTGTAGTGACCTCCATGGGTTGATAAATTTGATTTCCAATGATCATTTTTGTGTGATTTTGTTGTCAGCACATTCAACTCTGTAAAGAAAAAAGTATTTAATAAGAATATTTCATTCATTCAGATCTAGAACGTGTTATTTTAGTGTTCCCTTTTATTTTTTGAGCAGTGTATATTTCACAATGGTTTTGATGGTACAATGATTCACTACACGGTGACTGGTTGTTTTGTCACATAAACCTACATTTGCTGAACTATTAGAATTTTAGAAATCATATAATATCTATTGTCTTTGTGTGTGTGTGTGTGTGTGTGTGTGTGTGTGTGGTTTTCTTTAAAAATACACAAATATTGAAGATAATGTCAGGATCAACTCCAGAATTAGGCCATGCTCCTACAGAGGCAGTTACAACAGCTAAAATACAATGTTGGCTATCATGCAAATAGTCTTTGAAAACATCAGGTAGGTCCCGATGTTCATGGAAGCTAATGTTGTTTTTCCTAGTGGCTGAGTTAGCATGTTTCTTAATGTTGACACAATTAGCAAATACATTTGTATTCATCACTGACGGAGGAGACATATTTGATGACATAAACTGTTGAATCAATCACATTTGCTTTATTCCACACTTTAAAAAAATGAACAATGCATTTTAATATAGAACAATATAGAATAGTAGAGAAGAAACTGTTATACAGAGTGTAATATGTAATGGAATGCATTTAGTCAAACCAAGCAAAACAGTCAGTTATAGGTTTTAATTGTGAGACTGAGGTGACAGAAACATATCACAATAAACACTACTTGACATAAAGTATGTGGACACCTGCTCATCAAACATCTTATTCCAAAATCATGGGCATTAATATGGAGTTGTTTCCCCCCCTTTGCTGCTATAACAGCCGTCACTCTTCTGGGAAGGCTTTCCTCTAGATGTTGGAACATTGCTACGGGGACTTGCTTCCATTCACCCACAAGAACATTAGTGAGGTCAGGCACTGATAATGAGCGATAAGGCCTGGCTCGCAGTCAGCTTTCCAAATAATCCCAAAGGTGTTCGATGGGGTTGAGGTCAGGGCTCTGTCCAGTCAAGTTCTTCCACACCGATCTCAATAAATTATTTCTGTATGGATCTCGCTTTGTATACGGGGGCATTGTCATGGTGAAACAGGAAAGGACCTCACAAAACTGTTGCCACAATGTTGGAATCACAGAATTGTCAATGTCATTGTATGCGTTAAGATTTCCTTTCTCAGTAACTAAGGGGCCAAGCCTGAACCATGAAAAACAGTCCCAGCCCATTATTCCTCCTCCATCAAACTTTACATGATTCATGTGTTTCGCACTGCCGGATGGTTAACTCATTTTGACGATCTGACTTGTTGGAAAGGTGGCATCCTATGACGGTACCATGTTGAAATTCAATGAGCTCTTCAGTAAGGCCAATCTTTTGCCAATGTTTGTCTATGGAGATCGCATGGCTGTGTGCTCAATTGTATACACCTGTCAGCAAAGTGTGTGGCTGAAATAGCAAAATCCATAAATTTGAAGGCGTGTCCACATACTTCTGCTTATATAGTGTATCTTCATAATTTCACTGAGATAAACAGCTATACAACGACAAAATAAATGGCAATTTTCACGCAAAAACAATCACCCTTCCCCGCACACTATTTGTGTGAACCCTAAACTACTTATCTAAATAGCATGAACAATATGATTAAAAAGAATGGAACAGCATGGTAACCAGAGTAATGCAAGATAATCATTCCCCTACAGTGGAGTTATCCTTTTCTTTAACCCTGATTCAGAGCAGTTTCCCAGCCCCGCCGAGGAGGGACTAACCATGACTAACCAAATTTGCCAAACAAGCTGAACAACAAAATAATGGAGCTCAGACTACACCTGAATGATCTCAAACAAATGTCATCCTGATGTATTGCCCCAATGATTGAAAGAGATCATCAAGATCAACAGGATGATCTGGACTGTATGGCAGTCTCTCCTTTTCACCAGTTTCCTTCCCTCTTTTTCACGCTCTTTCTCTTCCCTCCATCCCCTGGACCTGGACCTGCTCAGCAACCTCAGAATGAAGACAGAACATCTCTCTTGATGAACAGGACCGCGGCGAAGATACCATAGTTGAATTTGATGCCACCTTGGGCAGAACCTATTGACACAAGAAAGTTACTGTGGTTTTTCAAAGCAAGGAAAGAAATTGAGTTTCCGCTCTACCAGCTGTGGCTTGTTCTTATCGGGGAAGAAGGAGTGTCTATACTTCTGTCCAGGGGTTAGGATGTATCACCTACAGTATACTGTAAAGAGTTCTCAAAACAAGATCACACCCATCTAGACTAGCCTATATTTGACTAATGTATTGGCTTTTGAATTGACGTGCATCTGCTGTTAAAATAGCCGATATTCAAGGGATAGTTCGGGAGGCTCTTCATATTGGAAGCAGAGTCGTAAAAATGACATCCATGACTCTCTGCAAGTAGATAAAGGGCCTCATTGCCTAAGTTCCAAACTATAATTTAACATTAGGGGGGTCCATGCCTTTGGATGGAGTGTAATGGCTTTCTAGTAGTGTGCAGTGTCTTGGTTGGAAAGTTGAGTAAGGGTGACATTCAGTCCCCATATATTTAAATATCATGATGTAATCTTAGTGACAGACAAGGAACCTAAGTTCAAAGTAGAACGTAACATGAAGAAGAAGACAATCCATGACTTAATGCTGATGTTAAATGAATAGGGCTAGTCCCATATCCATCCACCACATCCTATTATTAATTGTAAAATTAAAAAACAAACCAACATTCCCTATAAATGCTAAACAAGGGATGCAACTTAAGTTAACAACACCATAAAAGAAAACATTTCTCGCAACAATTTATCAATTAAGAAATGACAATGTATTATCTGCCCTTTGCTGTGTCTACATATGTTTAAGCTACGGTTGCAGGCACTTAGAAGTTAGGCTGCACCGCGGTACTGGCAGAACAATTCTAAATAAATGTGTATTTAACACAACGCTCTACAGTCTTTTAGTGATAACTTGTCACAAACATGTACATTTAGTGCCCACAACTGTCTAACGTGTCTCTGGCCCTCTTTGGCACGGCAGCCTTCCCTCTCTGTAGAGGTGCAGTAGGGGTGAGACCATGATACTGAAAATGTTAACGATCATTAACAAGGGGAAGATATTGCAGTAGGAGACAAGACTGGATGACACGGTGGTGCAACCAACAACCACTGGGATGGAGCTCGCCAAGATAATCATCAGGTTGGTTAAGACAATCCCAAAAGCTCTCGTCTTATGTGGGTCTGTCGTCCTCTGTTTCTTCTCTCCCCCTCTGCCCCCCTCTACCTCTCCTGGACCAGGCTGCTTCAACACACGCAGGATGAAGAAGCAGCAGATAGAAATGACAGCCACTCCAAGGCAATAGACACCACTGAGTAATTGAGCTGCAGCTTCTTCATAACCCTTTGAGGAGATTGGAGAACATGCTAAAGCGAGCGACAGCAGCCAAACCGTGGTTGAACATGCCACCCTGTACCTCCGGAGCCTGTACTTGAGGAAAGCCACAGGTTGGGCCACTGCCAGGTATCTCTCCACACAGATGCAGCTCTGGAGCAGGGGCCTGCAGGTCCAGGCGATGTAAAAGAGGACATAAATAACCTTCCGTAAAACTACATTCTGGATGAGTAGGTAGCTGACCACCTCAAGAAAACCCTCGACACATAACATTAGCTCCACTGCAAACAGTTCAATAGGGAAGACCTGGGTGGGTTTGAGACCTCCAGTTAGACTTCCAATCAGAGAGAGCCAGAGGCAGGAAACCAGAGCTGGTGCCCCTAGGAAGAAGCACAGGGCCTGGGCAGCGTGGCAAAGCACTGGCGCAACATAGCCCTGGTCCAAGCAAACATCCCATCTGTCAAGGTCAGTGTGATTTCCTGATGTGTCGTTCATGCTTCTGGAACAATTTTCAAGCCCACTGAGATATGAGAGAGGGGAGAATACACAATTCATGACTTTGTTACAATATTTTATTGGCACCATTTTTTATTTAATATACTGATGCAAACATACACAAACATACTTTGATATACGTCAGTCTACTTTTTTGTCAGTCAAAACATTCTTTATCATCTCAGAAAGGCTGAATGAAAACATGAAGAGGATACCTAAAATAAAAGTAGCTTGAGATGACATAGTCAGGGATGTTAAAATGCCAAATAACCTACCTTAGTTGTTTTGGTAAGTTAGAACTTGATTTGTGATATTCGTACTTCTCTCTCCAGCAGAAGGCTTCGTCCAACCTGACTGTACAACACCTACATACAGTATGAGTGATTTTATCCAAAGCTCTCAGTCCTGTGTTCTTCCTAACAAGTCACGTGTTGTGTTATTTACATACACACACCTTTGGGCAGTGATGAATTGAGCACAAGTCTATGTTAAGTTTAGAGGAAGTCATTTTATTTGACTATAAATTCTATCAGACATATCGTGAACAAAACACTGGTTAACAAAATGCACATGATGGCAAGCACTCACGCACACACACACACACCTGCTCAGTGATTTGCATTCAGGCATTGTTGGAAATGGAAGCATCATAACTCATATCCCTCAGCACCTGTCTGTCCCAGCCGCAGGTTAACCCAGCCACCTGAAAGGTCTGACTGTGTCACCTTACATCATCACTCAGCACCTGTCTGTCCCAGCCACAGGTTAACCCAGCCACCTGAAAGGTCTGACTGTGTCACCTTACATCATCACTCAGCACCTGTCTGTCCCAGCCACAGGTTAACCCAGCCACCTGAAAGGTCTGTATGTGTCACCTTACATCATCACTCAGCACCTGTCTGTCCCAGCCACAGGTTAACCCAGCCACCTGAAAGGTCTGACTGTGTCACCTTACATCATCAAATCACATGGGCTTCAGACATACACAGTGTTAGTCTGTTTCAAATAGAATGTCTCTCTAATTGCATTAGAGCATCCTACAGTATAATCAGGATTCCCCAATATGGAAACACTGATTTGTTTTGGTCAATCAAATTATTTTAGTTGTTAGACATGAAACAACAAAATGACCAGTAAATCAACTTAAAAGTAATTTAGATTAAAACATGTTTTTATTTATCTCACCTTTATTTAACCAGGTAGGCTAGTTGAGAACACCTTTATTTAACCAGGTAGGCTAGTTGAGAACACCTTTATTTAACCAGGTAGGCTAGTTGAGAACAAGTTCTCATTTGCAACTACGACCTGGCCAAGTTAAAGCATAGCAATTCGACACATACAACAACACAGAGTTACACTTGGAATAAACAAAACATACAGTAGAACAAAAGAAAACAAAAAGTATATGTACAGTGAGTGCAAATGAGGTAAGATGAGGGAGTTAAGGCAATAAATAGGCCATGGTGGTGAAGTAATTGCAATATAGCAATTAAACACTGGAATGGTAGATGCGCAGAAGATGAATGTGCAAGTAGAGATACTGGGGTGCAAAGGATCTTTTACAAAAAAAGGTGATATTGAGAAATAATGTTGTGAAGACCTTTAATTTCCATCAGTACAAAACTTAGTTTAGATGTTTTTCAGACAGCAACACTGTTTAGACGTGTTAGTTGCAGCATGGGGCGGCAGGGTAGCCTAGTGGTTAGAGCGTTGGACTAGTAACCGGAAGGTTGCAAGTTCAAATCCCAAAGCTGACAAGTTGTTCTGTCCCTGAACAGGCAGTTAACCCACTAGGCCGTCATTGAAAATAAGAATTTATTCTTAACTGACTTGCCTAGTTAAATAAAGATAAAAATACGCTCTGTTGCTACTATTCCGATAACGTATTTGGAATTGTATGCTGCAGGGAATCACTCAACAATGATCACAAATATGTCATTTCAGAGGTTTAAGGTTTCCAAGAACCCCCAATCCTTTAATTGGCAGACAGCAGGATGACTGGCATGTTTATAGACATAAGGAGTTGCCAGTAGATAGAGAGACAACCATAAGGTTTGACATTCTGACAACCACATCCTTCCTCTAGAGTTCCAAGGATCCCCAAATCTAATCAAAGCTATTTTCTTTGTGTGTCACACACACAAACCATAGTTGAACCATTAAACATTTACTACAAATGTCAAATCCTCTAAATAGCATGAGCATTATGATTAACGGAAATGTAACAGAATGGTAATCAGAGAAATGCAGGACAACTTTTCCCCTACAGTGGAGTTATCCTTCTCTTTAACCCCCGATAAAGGGCTGATTCCTAGTCCTGTGGAGGTAGAGGAGGGGCTGAGTAAAGCTACCCAACACACTGACGGAGAAAGTAATGTGGGTCAGACTACACCTGAATGATCTCAAAGAAATATGATCCTGAAGGATTGCCCTGATGATCGTAGGAGAGTAGTTCAGCATCAAGGTCAGAAGGATGATCTGTACGAAATGGGAGGCTCTCCTCTTCATCAGGTTCCCTCCCTCCTCTTGTTCACCCTTTCTATACATCCCTCTATTACCTGGATCGGACCTGCTCGGCATCCTCAGAATGAAGACACTACAGAACACATTGATGACAGAAACGCGGTGAAGATACCAGCGATGAATTCGATACCGCCTCCGGTATCAACCACTGACACCAGGAGGCCAGGAGGCAGTTGAACACCTCTGATCCCAGGTAGACCGTTAGACAGGTGGGCCACACCCACTACCAGGAGTCATAATACTCTAAACTCCCGTGTGGTTAAACCTCATGGGATCGGGAAAAGATGAGTTTGGTTTATTTGTTGCTGCAAGTCCTCTGTTACTTTAGTCTCTGGATAATAGGAAGAGCTGAGTTCTAAGACCACAAAGAGGGTGAGATAATCAGTGGATCTGGAGAGGTGGAACACTTAGTGTAAAACTAGTTTTATCATCACAGGATTTAAGACTAAAACACACACAGACTGTGGTTTTTACAGATTGATGGAAGTTACTGTGTTTTTTCAAAACAAGGAAAGATGTTTGAGTTTCCACTCTACCTGGTGTGGCTTGTTCTCATCGGGGAAGAATGAGCGTCTATACTTCTGTCCAGGCTTTAGGGTTTAGAACCTACAGTATTCTATGAAGAGTTCTCAAAACAAGATCACACTCATATAGATTAGCCTTTATTTGACTAATGTATTGGCTTTTGAATTGACGTGCCTCTGCCATTAAAAGAGCTGATGTTTATATCAGGGGGGGGCCTCATTTCTTTCCAGTGTTTATGGAGCCTAACAGCTTTCTAGGAATGTTGCCTAGTCTAACAATGACAGCCAAGTCTCATGCACAGTCAGTCCCCATTTATTTGAATAACATTATGTAATCTTAGTGACAGACAAGGACCCTAAATTAAATGGACAATATAATATGAACAAGACAATTCATGACTTATGTGATGTTAAATTAGTCAGCCTAATCCCATACCATCCTAAAATAAATTGCATTATAAATAGAACAAAACAAAATCCAACTATAAATGATCAACACGTGATGCAGCTTTAGTTAAAGGGGTGAATACTATATCCATTGTTGGACCTTTAAATTAATTATATAACCAGTGATTTTCAAGGGAATATACCTTATTAATGCCTCATGAGCTTAGTTCAACTGTCGTACCCCATCAGAACCCCAAAATAATAGCTTGTTTAAAAAAAGTTAACGTGAAAAACTACTGTATAGCCTCAAAACATAATGTTGATATTATGGCTGTTCCACTTTATTGTTTGAATTGCAGATTGCCCCTTTAACAACAAGTCCAATGCTAGCATGCTGTATTTCACAAAATGACATGAAATTAATCACTTAAAAAATGGCAAAAAATCTTCTACTATTTGCCGTGTCCAAGTACAGTATGTTTAAACTACAGTTGCAGGCACTAAAAAGTTAGACTGCGCCACGGTATTGGCAGAACAATTTTAATCAAATGCGTATTTAGAAAAATGCTCTATAATTTCCTAGAGATTGTTTGTCACATAAACCTGTTCTTTAAGTGCCCACAACTGTCAGTCTAACGTGTCTCTGGCCCTCTATGACATGGCAGCCTTCCCTCTCTGTAGAGGTGCATCAGGGGTGAGACCATAACACTGAAGATAATAACAATGAGCAACAAGGGGAAGACATTGCAAATGTAGTCAAGACTGGATGACACAGTGGTGTAACCAACGACAAGCGGGATGAAGCTTGCAAAGATAATCAACAGGTTTGTTAAGACGATCCCAAAAGCTCTCGTCTTATGTGGGCATGTCAACCCCTGTTTCTTCTCTCCTCCTCTGCCCCCCTCCACCTCTCCTGGACCAGGCTGCTTCAGCACACGCAGGATGAAGAAGCAGCAGAGAGAAATGATGGCCAACCCAAGGCAATAGACACTAATGAGCACTTGATCTGAGGTTTCTTCATAACCCATTGAGGCGATTGGACAACATGCAAAAGCGAGCGACAGCAGCCAGACCGTGGTTGAACAGGCCACCCTGTACCTCCGGAGCCTGTACTTGAGGAAAGACACAGGTTGGACCACAGCCATGTAGTGCTCCACACAGATGCAGCTCTGGAGCAGGGGCCTGCAGGTCCAGGCGAGGTAATAGAGGAAATAAACAACACGCAGTAACATGACATTCTGTACGAAGTAGCTGATCACCTCAACGAGACCCTCGATACAGAACACCAGTTCCACTGCAAACAGGTTAACAGGGAAGACCTGGGTGGGTTTGAGACCTCCGGAGAGACTTCCAGTCAGAGAGAGCCAGAGACACCAGACCAGAGTTGGTGTCCCCATGAGGAAGCACAGGACCTGGGCAGCACCAGCCAGCACTAGCCCAACATAGCCCTGGGTCAAGCAAACCCCCCAGCTGATGTTAGTGTGGTTTCCTGAAGAGACATTCATCCTTGTGGAACAATATCCGAGCCCACTGAGATACGAGAGAGGGGAGATTACATAATGAATTACTTTATGTTTCAATATATGGTTGGCAAAATATTGATGCAATAAACTGAAACAAAAATACATACAAAATAACTATATCTATTGTCATGTCAGTCAAGATATTGTACATTGTCTCAGAAAGTCTGAATGAAAATATGAGCTGTAAAACCTTTAGCGGAAGATAACATCCTCAATGATTATAAAATGTACCATAACCTACCCTCGTTGTTTTTGTTCCTTGGACCTTGATTCACAATATTCCTAATTCTCTCCTCTGAGACCAACCCAATGGTACAACACCTACATGTATAAGTGATTTAAGACAAAGCACTCTGTCCTGTGTTCTTCCCAACAAGTCACGTGTTGTGTTATTTACATACGCACACACACCTGTGGGCGTTGATAAATTGAGCACCATTGTATGACCAGTTTATACTGTGTCATTATATTTGACTAGAAATCCCATCAAAACATAAAATCAACAAACAATACAGACAAATTGCATATGCCAAATGCTTCACACACACACACACACACACACACACACACACACACACACACACACACACACACACACACACACACACACACACACACACACACACACACACACACACACACACACACACACACACACACACACACACACACAGCTTCAAATTCAACCTGCTCAGGGATTTGCATTTTACTCTGAGCAGAAATAGAAGCATCATTCATATTACTCAGCACCTGTCAAATCATTTGGGCTTCAGACATACACAGTGTTAGTGATGTTTGGATTCCGTCTCTTTATAAATGCATAGTGAATACAGAATAGGTTTGCACTTACAGGTAAACCATATGTTATATCTTCATAAACAAATACATACTGTACATTCTATGTTTAAAAACACATCATTTCTCAATTCTTTTTTAATTTAATTTATGAATTATTGTCTACTGTAGAGTCACATATGTCCAGTTCATAAGGAGTAAAATGACGTGGGCTAGTAAGTAGTAGCTGGTAAATCAGTCACGGTAACGTATTGTAATGGCTTCGATAAAACATAAATGAGTGAATGTCCACAACAGTTCTTGAATTCTCGAATAAAAATGTTTTTTTGAACCCGAACTCACAACGAACAGGAGGGCTTTCAGGGGGCTGCTCGAACACCATCTCTGCAGGGGAGCAGATCTCTCTAACAGCAAGGGTAGGGCAGGAGGTGGAGTCTTGGACAGAGTTGCAGCACGCCTTGAGGAACATGGGCAGGTGTTTGTCCCAGTCACGCTGGTGTTTGGCAGATATGATGAGCAGCTGCAATGCAAGCTCTTTGTTGAAGCGCTCGACGAGGCCATCACTCTGTGGGAGAAGTGTAGCACAGCGTGTCTTGTGGGGCGACAGATGCAGGTCCTGCACACCTACTCATTCCAGTTTATCCCTATTTTTTACTATTTTCTAGATTGTAGAATAATAGTGAAGACATCAGAACTATGAAACAACACACATGGAATCATGTAGTAACCAAAAAAGTGTTGAAGAAATCAAAATAGATTTCATATTTTAGATTATTCAAAGCAGCCACCCTTTGCCTTGTTGACAGCTTTGCATACTCTCTGCATTCTCTCAACCAATTTTATGTTTTTCCAACAGCCTTGAAGGAGTTCCAAAATATGCAGAGCACTTGTTGGCTGCTTTTCATTCACTCTGCGGTACGACTCATCCCAAACCATCTCAATTGGGTTGAGGTTGGGTAATTGTGGAGGCCAGGTCATCTGATGCAGACCTCCATCATCTCCTTCTTGGACCAAAAGCCCTTACACAGCCTGGAGGTTTGATGGGTCACTGTCCTGTTGAAAAACAAATGTTTTTTTGATAAACCAAAAGACCAATTTCTAACGGTCTAATGTAACTTGCTTGTGTTTCTTGTTCAATGCAAGTCTCTTCTTCTTATTGGTGTCCTTTAGTAGTGGTTTCTTGACAACAATTCAACCATGAAGGCCTGATTCACACAGTCTCCTCTAAACAGTTCATGTTGACATGTGTCTGTTACTTGAAGTCTGTGAAGCATTTATTTGGGAAAGGGGAAATGGGGATTCCTAGTCAGTTGTTCAACTGAATGCATCCCACTGAAATGTGTCTCCCGCATTTAAACCAGAGAGGTGTGGGTGGCTGCCATAATCGACATCCACGTCTTCGGCTACCATCTGAGGAGCAGCTCTAATGAACTTCTCCTCTGCAAAATTGTCACTTGACTTGAGTCCACATCTCTGGCCAGAACTGTTTATATTAAGGTGCAGGACCACCAAGATGCTTTTGGAGTAAAATTGTATTAAAAGGGCAGGAGCTCAAGCAGTAGAAAATCTCAGGTGCCGGTACTCAGCTTTGGTGAACTCCTGCCCAATTCAGGAACTGGGAGAACACCAGGAGAATGCAGGGGGTCAGTAGTGAACGTAGGGGATCAGGCACTGGGAGAATGCCAGGAGAATGCAGGGGTTCAGTGGTGGACGTTGGGGATCAGGCACTGGGAGAACACCAGGAGAATGCAGGGGTTCAGTGGTGGACGTTGGGGATCAGGCACTGGGAGAACACCAGGAGAATGCAGGGGGTCAGTAGTGAACGTAAGGGGTCAGGCACTGGGAGAATGCCGGGAGAATGCATGGGGTCAGTAGTGAATGTAGGGGGTCAGGCACTAGGAGAACACCAGGAGAATGCAGGGGGTCAGTGGTGAACGTAGGTGGTCAGGCACGGCAAATTATAAGATTAGATTTTTCCTTTGTTCTCTCTCTTTTCTTGTCCCGACAGTTACTTGTTGCTGTTTCTATAGTTTTTGCGTGGGCTAAGGCCAGATAGCAACCCGTGAGAGTTCGGGTTCAATAAACCATTTTTTATGTGAGAACTCAAGAACTGTTGTGGACATTCACTCATTTATCATTTCTCGAGGTCATTATACAACATTACCATGACTGAAAGACAAGCTACTACTTACTAGCCTACATAATATTACTTTACTACTGAATTATAACATAGTACCATACTGTTAAAACTAACTACATATTTTAGAACATGATCAATACATTTAATAAAAAAAATATTAAACTTGTTTGAGATAATGGTATGTGGATGACTGTATAAAAAATATACAATGAAGACATCACATATGATTTACCTGTAAGTACAAATGTGTATGTCTGAAGCCGATATGATTTGATAATGTAAGGCGAAAGAGTCAGCCCTTTGCAAGTGGCTGGGTTAACCTGTGGGTGGGACAGAGAGGTGCTGAGTGACATAAGTAATGATGGTGTCATTTCTGCTCAGGCCAAAATGCAAATCCCTGAGCAGGTTGAAATTCCATCTGTGTGTGTGTGTGTGTGTGTGTATTATGTTAATCTGTTTTGTTCATCATATGTTTTGATAGGATTTCCAGTCAAATAAAATGACCTGCTGTCAACTAATCATACAATGGTGCTCAATACATCAATGCTCATCAACGTGTTTATGTCAATAACACAACACGTGACTTGTTGGGAAGAACACAGGACAGAGAGCTTTGGCTAAAGTCACTCATACATGTAGGTGTTATACCATCGGGTTGGTCTCAGAGTTCTCCTTGAGTGAGACGTACAAATATCACAAAGCAACGTCTGAGTTACCAAAACAACTAAGGTAGATTATTTTACATTTTAATAATTCTTTGAAGGACATGACAAAATATATTAAATCATTTGTATGCATATTGCATTATTATTTTCAGTGTATTAAAAAATAGTAATGAATCCTGTAATCTCCCCTCTCTCATCTCAGTGGGTTCAGATCATTTACACAAGGATGAATGACTCTTCAGGAAACCACACCGATCTTGACAACTGGGATCTTTGCTTTGACCAGGGTTATGTTGTGCCAGTCGTCTACGTTGCTGCTCAGGTCCTGTGCTTCCTCATGGGGACACCAGCTCTGGTCTGGTGCCTCTGGCTCTCTATGAGTGGATGTTCCTCTGGGGGTCTCAAACCCACCCAGGTCTTCCCTGTTAACCTGTTTGCAGTGGAGCTGGTGTTCTGTTTCCAGGGTCTCCTTGAGGTGGTCAGCTACCTATTCAGCCAGAACATCATGTTAGAGCAGGCAAAATATATCCTTTATTACCTCTCCTGGACCTGCAGGCCCCTGCTCCAGAGCTGCATGGAGAGATACCTGGCGGTGGTACAACCTGTGGCTTTCCTCAAGTACAGGCTCCGGAGGTACAGGGTGGTGTGTTCAACCACGGTCTGGGTGTTGTCTCTCACTTACGCATGTTCTTCTATCCATTTAATTGGTTACGAAAAAAACACATCTTATGTGCTCATTAGTGTCTATTGCCTTGGGATGTCCGTAATTTCTCTCTGCTGCTTCTTCATCCTGCGTGTGCTGAAGCAGCCTGGTCCAGGAGAGGTAGAGGGGGGCAGAGGGGGAGAGAAGAAACAGGGGAAGACAGACCTACATAAGATGAGAGCTTTAAGGATCATCTTAACCAACCTGGTGATTATCTTGACTTGTTCCATCTCAGTGGTTGTTGGTTTGGCCACCCTGTCACCCAGTCTTGATGTTATCTGCAATGTATTCCCCATGTTCCTGATTGTTAACATTTTCAGTGTCATAGTCTCACCCCTGCTGCACCTCTACAGAGAGGGAAGACTGCCATGCCGAATATCCCGTTTTCTGTGACAATATAGTGTTGTGTAAAATACACTATGAATTAAAATTGTTCTCAGAACCTGCAACTGTAGTCTAAATATATGTAGACAAGGCAAAGGTGTAGAAGAATGTTTATTTCTTATATTTGGTGAATAGTTTTGATTGTTTTAATTTGGTGGCATGTAGCAATACTATTTTGTGATATACTGCACGTTAGCGATATAGTTGTTGTTAACTACAGCTTCTTTAGCATTATAGTGAATATTGGTTTATTTTGTAAATGATAAAATGTATATTAGGACGGGCTGGAGAGATAGATAGCTAGATAGGTCTATTCATATAGCATTAGCATAATATAATGGATAGCCTTTTTCTTCATGTTAACTTGTAATTTGAATTCTGTCTCATGTGTGTCACTTATATCAGGGTTTCCCAAACTCAGTCCTGGGCACATTTAGTTTTTTTGCGTCTGCACTACAAAGCTGATTCAATAACCAACTCATCATCAAGCTTTGATTATTGGAATCAGCTGTGTAGTGCTAGGGTAAAAAACAAATCGTGCACCCAGGACCAAGTTTGGGAATCCCTGACTTGGTAGAGGATTAGGCCTATTCATTTAGCATTATAATTAAGTAATGGAATGTCTTCATTTTATGTTCTACTTTAAATTTAGGGACCATGTCTGTCACTAAGATTACATGATGATATTAAAATGTATGGGGACTGACTGTGCATGAGAATTGGTTAATTGTGTCATGGTTACACAACATTCTAGCCCAGGCAGTGCACACTCCTAGAAAACATTAGGCTCCATATACACTGGATAAAACATGGACCCACCTGAATGGCAAATGTACATTAATTAAAATGCCAATATATCAGTCAGATATAGGCAAGTCTAGATCAGTGTAATCTTGTGATGGGAACTCTTCAAATCATAATGTAGGTGCCAAATCCTAACCCCGGGACAGAGGTATAGACACTCATTCTTCCCAGAGAAGAACAAACTGCAGATTATACAGTGGAAACTCTTGTTTTGAAAAGCCACCGTAACTTGAATCAATTTGTGGTGGCCCTTTGGTCCAGGTGAACTAAGAGCTCTTCACCATCAACCAGTCTGTTATGGAGCTTCTCTACTGCCTCTACTCACCCCTATTGGTCACCAACTTCCTCTTCATCAAAAGTTTTATCCTTCATTCTACGAGCGGGTTTTGGCTTGGTCGAGGTCAGATGGCTCTTGTTACAGAGCTGCATCTGTGTGGAGCGCTAACTGGCGGTGGTCCACCCTATGGCATGTGTGATCATGGCATGGTTGCTGACACTTTAAATCAAACCAAATCAAATCAAATGTATTTGTCACATACACATGGTTAGCAGATGTTAATGCGAGTGTAGCGAAATGCTTGTGCTTCTAGTTCCGACAATGCAGTAATAACCAACGAGTAATCTAACCTAACAATTCCACAACTACTACCGTATACACACAAGTGTAAAGGGATAAAGAATATGTACATAAAGATATATGAATGAGTGATGGTACAGAACGGCATAGGCAAGATGCAGTAGAAGGTATCGAGTACAGTATACACATATGAGATGAATAATGTAATGTAACATTGTAACAATGTAACATAATGTAACATTATATTAAGTGCCATTGTTTAAAGTGGCTAGTGATATATTTTACATCAATTTCCATCATTTCTCATTATTAAAGTGGCTGGAGTTGAGTCAGTGTGTTGGCAGCAGCCAATCAATATTAGTGGTGGCTGTTTAACAGTCTGATGGCCTTGAGATAGAAGCTGTTTTTCAGTCTCTCGGTCCCAGCTTTGATGCACCTGTACTGACCTCGCCTTCTGGATGATAGCAGGGTGAACAGGCAGTGGCTCAGGTGGTTGTTGTCCTTGATGATCTTTATGGCCTTCCTGTGACATCGGGTGGTGTAGGTGTCCTGGAGGGCAGGTAGTTTGCCCCCGGTGATGCGTTGTGCAGACCTCACTACCCTCTGGAGAGCCTTACGGTTGTGGGCGGAGCAGTTGCCGTACCAGGCGGTGAAACAGCCCGACAGGATGCTCTCGATTGTGCATCTGTAGAAGTTTGTGAGTGTTTTTGGTGACCTCCTTGTGTCAGTGGGGGTTACCTGAGGAGCCATCTGATTCAATCCGGTGTCTTCGCAGAGGTTCTGTTCATCGACGTGTTCTGCAATGTCTTCATACTGAGGGTTCTGAGCAGATCCGGTCCAGGGAATGGAGAGAAAGGGTGAAAATAGGAGAGAGGGAACCTGTTGAAAACCAGAGCATCCCATCCCGTCCAGATTATCCTGTTGACCTTGATGATGAACTAGTCTCCTACAATCATTGGGGCATTCCTTCAGGATCATATTTCTTTGAGATCATTCTCCTTCACTGTGTTAGGTTGCTTACTCAGCCCCTCCTCTACCTACACTGGGCTGGCAAAGTGCCCTGCATCTGGGTTTAAAGAGAAGGATAACTCCACTGTAGGGAAATGAATGTTTGAAATTCTAAGGTTATCATTCTGTTCCCTTCCTTTTAATCATATTGTTGGGGTAAAGGGGTTGATTGGTGTGTGTGTGAAATTCCCATGTTATCTGTTGTTATATACCTGTTAATCTATGTCAGGGATGGGCAACTTTGATGGGTGTGGGGGGCCATAAAAAAATCTGAACTCATGCAGTCAGAGCCGGCCCTAGCCTTTTGGGGGCCCCTCCATCTAGTGAGTAAAACATTTTACCGGCCTCCCTCTTGACGTCACAGTAAAAAAAAGTTCATTTCCTGCAATTCTACAAATGTTGCCTTTGGTTGAAGAGAACATTTTGCCGTTTTAAATTCTACTTGTGTATTCTACTACTCTAACCTTAAGTTGAGACCCCAAGATACATTTTGAGATTTTGCTATCCCCTCATGCGGACAATTACAACCTATTCCTGACTGTTTTGCATGATTTGACTAAATGTATACCCATACTTTTACTTTGAAAAATCAAGCAGTCACTTTTCGACTATTGAGTTGTCACGACTTCCGCCGGAGTTGGCTCCCCTGCCCGTTCGGGCGGTGCTTGGCGGTCGTCGTCACCGTCCTACTAGAAGTTGGCTCTCCTGCCAGTTCGGGCGGTGCTCGGCGGTCGTCGTCACCGTCCTACTAGCCGCCACCGATCCCTTTTTCGTTTGTCTGTTTGTTTTGTTAATAGTTTCACCTGTTTCTGTTGTTTGGTTTAATGAGCTTCCCTATTTTTAGTAGGTGGACCCGCCCTTGTTTTGTGTGGGATTGTCTTTATGTTACGTGTGTGCGTTTTAGGTAGAGGTGGATTTATTTTCTTAACTTGGCACCCTGTGTTTTTTGGGTTGTATGTCACGTTATATGTACGCGCCCTGTATTGTTGGGCTTATCATTTTGTGTGTCGAAGTAAAGAGCATTTTTCCCCAGTGGAACTCTCTGCGTCTGATTCCTTCACCCACCTAGTCCCGCGTGACATGAGTTGTGTTCTATATTTTAATGTATTGCTGTATGTTTTTAAAGAAGTGTGGAATGTCGTGGTAATTTCCTGTATTACTAAGTGAAAGGAGAGTTTACAAACCACACACAAGTCAGAGTTATACTTTAAAATCCATCTTTTAATAATATGAGCTTCACCAATAGCCTTTTGACTCTCAGATCAATTTAGTGTCTATAAATGAATTCTGAAAGTGCTTACAAAACAATTCTTAGTATCATGTATAACCAAGACACATCCATCTCAAATCACATGACGAAACACAGACCTCAGGAACAGTTCACAAAGAACCTTTTACTTGAAAGTGGAGTATCCCATAGCTAGATAGCATTAGCTATAAATTGTCGTTCAGTTTGCTCTCTTAGACGAGGAACTTCTCGTTCTTGGTACAACATAGTACCAAAACATTACCTCATCCAAAGGCATATATCAATTGTCAACTCTAGATAATCCCATCTCAAATACAACCCCTCCTGGACAAGCTCACAGAGAGGAGAGTGAGCCTCTAGGTCAAGATAAGGGCAACATCAGAGGGGACATGCAATGGTTCCAGACACTGCCATACTCTTCCCCCAAATGGGAAAAGTAGGGAGGGACTAGCACACAGACATTGTGGAGCCCTTCACATGGTTTAACATATAGTCTCAACAATGAAGACAATCCTTACCTCTCCCCTCTCTGGGCCCCAAGTGACTTTCCCCACATGGTTTAACAGATACCCTCAACAATGAAGACAATCCTTACCTCTCCCCTCTCTGGGTCCCAAGTGACTTTCCCCACATGGTTTAACAGATAGTCTCAACAATGAAGACAATCCTTACCTCTCCCCTCTCTGGGCCCCAAGTGACTTTCCCCACATGGTTTAACAGATACCCTCAACAATGAAGACAATCCTTACCTCTCCCCTCTCTGGGTCCCAAGTGACTTTCCCCACATGGTTTAACAGATAGTCTCAACAATGAAGACAATCCTTACCTCTCCCCTCTCTGGGCCCCAAGTGACTTTCCCCACATGGTTTAACAGATAGTCTCAACAATGAAGACAATCCTTACCTCTCCCCTCTCTGGGCCCCAAGTGACTTTCCCCACATGGTTTAACAGATAGTCTCAACAATGAAGACAATCCTTACCTCTCCCCTCTCTGGGCCCCAAGTGACTTTCCCCACATGGTTTAACAGATAGTCTCAACAATGAAGACAATCCTTACCTCTCCCCTCTCTGGGCCCCAAGTGACTTTCCCCACATGGTTTAACAGATAGTCTCAACAATGAAGACAATCCTTACCTCTCCCCTCTCTGGGCCCCAAGTGACTTTCCCCACATGGTTTAACAGATAGTCTCAACAATGAAGACAATCCTTACCTCTCCCCTCTCTGGGCCCCAAGTGACTTTCCCCACATGGTTTAACAGATACCCTCAACAATGAAGACAATCCTTACCTCTCCCCTCTCTGGGCCCCAAGTGACTTTCCCCACATGGTTTAACAGATAGTCTCAACAATGAAGACAATCCTTACCTCTCCCCTCTCTGGGCCCCAAGTGACTTTCCCCACATGGTTTAACAGATACCCTCAACAATGAAGACAATCCTTACCTCTCCCCTCTCTGGGCCCCAAGTGACTTTCTCCACATGGTTTAACAGATACCCTCAACAATGAAGACAATCCTTACCTCTCCCCTCTCTGGGCCCCAAGTGACTTTCCCCACATGGTTTAACAGATAGTCTCAACAATGAAGACAATCCTTACCTCTCCCCTCTCTGGGCCCCAAGTGACTTTCCCCACATGGTTTAACAGATACCCTCAACAATGAAGACAATCCTTACCTCTCCCCTCTCTGGGCCCCAAGTGACTTTCCCCACATGGTTTAACAGATAGTCTCAACAATGAAGACAATCTTTACCTCTCCCCTCTCTGGGCCCCAAGTGACTTTCCCCACATGGTTTAACAGATAGTCTCAACAATGAAGACAATCTTTACCTCTCCCCTCTCTGGGCCCCAAGTGACTTTCCCCACATGGTTTAACAGATACCCTCAACAATGAAGACAATCCTTACCTCTCCCCTCTCTGGGCCCCAAGTGACTTTCCCCACATGGTTTAACAGATAGTCTCAACAATGAAGACAATCCTTACCTCTCCCCTCTCTGGGCCCCAAGTGACTTTCCCCACATGGTTTAACAGATAGTCTCAACAATGAAGACAATCTTTACCTCTCCCCTCTCTGGGCCCCAAGTGACTTTCCCCACATGGTTTAACAGATAGTCTCAACAATGAAGACATTCCTTACCTCTCCCCTCTCTGGGCCCCAAGTGACTTTCCCCACATGGTTTAACAGATAGTCTCAACAATGAAGACAATCCTTACCTCTCCCCTCTCTGGGTCCCAAGTGACTTTCCCCACATGGTTTAACAGATAGTCTCAACAATGAAGACATTCCTTACCTCTCCCCTCTCTGGGTCCCAAGTGACTTTCCCCACATGGTTTAACAGATAGTCTCAACAATGAAGACAATCCTTACCTCTCCCCTCTCTGGGTCCCAAGTGACTTTCCCCACATGGTTTAACAGATAGTCTCAACAATGAAGACATTCCTTACCTCTCCCCTCTCTGGGCCCCAAGTGACTTTCTCCACATGGTTTAACAGATAGTCTCAACAATGAAGACAATCCTTACCTCTCCCCTCTCTGGGCCCCAAGTGACTTTCCCCACATAAGCATATTTATGAAAATGTATAAAACATCTTACTTATCAATGTTACCTAACTAATTCTGATTCTGCTACGACATTCCCTTCTCAATGGACTTGTCCCTTCCGGTGAATCAGAACAGTAATTACATAATCAATATTTAAAATCAATTTTAAAATCAAATCCCTTCAAAGTGAAATACCTTAGCTTATATGTAAGCTTTCTACCTTCTGAAACTTAGTTTACAACCTTTATTCTACAAGACAAACTTATATGTAAGCTTTCTACCTTCTGAAACTTAGTTTACAACCTTTATTCTACAAGACAAACTTATATGTAAGCTTTCTACCTTCTGAAACTTAGTTTACAACCTTTATTCTACAAGACAAACTTATATGTAAGCTTTCTACCTTCTGAAACTTAGTTTACAACCTTTATTCTACAAGACAAACTTATATGTAAGCTTTCTACCTTCTGAAACTTAGTTTACAACCTTTATTCTACAAGACAAACTTATATGTAAGCTTTCTACCTTCTGAAACTTAGTTTACAACCTTTATTCTACAAGACAAACTTATATGTAAGCTTTCTACCTTCTGAAACTTAGTTTACAACCTTTATTCTACAAGACAAACTTATATGTAAGCTTTCTACCTTCTGAAACTTAGTTTACAACCTTTATTCTACAAGACAAACTTATATGTAAGCTTTCTACCTTCTGAAACTTAGTTTACAACCTTTATTCTACAAGACAAACTTATATGTAAGCTTTCTCCCTTCTGAAACTTAGTTTACAACCTTTATTCTACAAGACAAACTTATATGTAAGCTTTCTCCCTTCTGAAACTTAGTTTACAACCTTTATTCTACAAGACAAACTTATATGTAAGCTTTCTCCCTTCTGAAACTTAGTTTACAACCTTTATTCTACAAGACAAACTTATATGTAAGCTTTCTACCTTCTGAAACTTAGTTTACAACCTTTATTCTACAAGACAAACTTGCACAGGTTTAATCACACAGAGTAATCCATTGTTGAGAAAAATAAAAACATAACATTGAAATGCTCCCTAAGTTACATGAGAACCCGTATCTACACACAGGCCTCATCACAACATATAGGACAGGCATCCCTCTAAGTCCTTATGATCAGAGATGTAGTCAGGAATAAAAAAAATAGGTCAGGGAAATCATTCATATTCCAAATCATAATTAAAAACACAACTAATTATCCAATTATCCAAAAAATGTAGAATGCCATTGCTCAGAGATTCAAATTGGTCTTATCACTCAAAGTAAAAAACTCAATTTAACACACATCAATATTGGCAGAATTTAAATTCATATTAACATTCAGTTCAATTATCCTATAATTCTACTATTAATCACACAATGATAATTTGTTTGATGGAAACCTTAGGCTTTGTACGACATTATGAATTACGTCTAGATTCCCTCTTAATTCGCTCTAACTTTATGGAAAACAGTTTATTCAATAAATCTCGCAACTCCCCTCATACTGGGAAGAAAAAATAAAACATTTCAGACCTTAAGGGCAGTTTTATTTCAAATGTTTTACCCAGAGCGTTTCAATTGTTGTGAAAAAGGCTTCAGGCGCCCGAGAAAGTCCAGCAAGGTCCAGGACTGTCTCCTTAAGTTGATTCAGCTGCGGGATCGGGGCACCACCAGTAAAGAGCTTGCTCAGGAATGGCAGCAGTTAGGTGTGAGTGCATCTGCACGGTGAGGCAAAGACTTTTGGAGGATGTCCTGGTGTCAAGAAGGGCAGCAAAGAGGCAACTTCTCTCCAGGAAAAACATCAGGGACAGACTGATATTCTGCAAAAGGTATAGGGGTTGGACTGCTGAGGACTGGGATATAGTCATTTTCTCTGATGAATCCCCTTTCTGATTGTTTGGGACATCCAGAAAAAAACTTGTCCGGAGAAAACAAGGTGAGCACTACCATCAGACCTGTGTCATGCCAACAGTAAAGCATCCTGAGACCATTCATGTGTGGGGTTTCTTCTCAGCCAAGGGAGTGGGCTCACTCACAATTTTGCCTAAGAACACAACCATGAATAAAGAATGGTACCAACACATCCTCCAAGAGCAACTTCTCCCAACCATCCAGGAACAGTTTGGTGACGAACAATGCCTTTTCCAGCATGATGGAGCACCTTGCCATAAGGCAAAAGTGATAACAAAGTGGCTCGGGGAACAAAACATCGATATATTGGGTCCATGGACAGGAAGCTCCCCAGACCTTAATCCCATTGAGAACGTGTGGTCAATCCTCAAGACAAAACCCCCCCCACAAATTCTGACAAACTCCAAGCATTGATTATGCCAGAATTGGCTGCCATCAGTCAGGATGTGGACAAGAAAAAGAAAAAGAAGGGTCAACACTGCAAATATTGACTCTTTGCATCAACTTCATGTAATTGTAAATAAAAGCCTTTGACACTCATGACATGCTTTGTAATTGTACTTCAGTATTCCATAGTAATATTTGACAAAAACATCTAAAGACACTGAAGCAGCAAACTTTGTGGAAATTAATATTTGTGTCATTCTCAAAACCTTTGGCCACGACTGTAGATGTCCTAACCGACTTGCCAAAAATATAGTTTGTTAACAAGAAATTTGTGGAGTGGATAAAAAACGAATTTTAATGACTCCAACATAAGTGTACATGTATGTAAACTTCTTGCTTCAACTGTACATATACATATGTAATACAGACTATATTTTTTACTTTGCAAAATAATATTTTTATTTGTATTAGATCCTGTAAAAGCAATTACTTCTCTACTTCTGAGTGAAGTTCTATATTGAAATGTATTTCTTTATGTTTTAGAAGTGTAGAAGTTTTAGAAGTGTAGAAGTATAGAAGTGTGAAATTAATCAAATCTCATTGATTCAAATGTTCAGCTCCTGTAACGGTTTTCTTGCGGTGAAGGAGAGGCGGACCAAAGCGCGGCGTGGTTATTTTGATTCTTGTTTAATAAAGCACTTCACATGAACAGACTAACAAAAACAAGAACCGTGAAAACCCAAAACAGTCCTATCTGGTGCAAACACAGAGACAGGAACAATCACCCACAAACACACAGTGAAACCCAGGCTACCTAAGTATGATTCTCAATCAGAGACAACTAATGACAACTGCCTCTGATTGAGAACCATACTAGGCCGAAACATAGAAATACCCAAATCATAGAAAAACAAACATAGACTGCCCACCCCAACTCACGCCCTGACCATACTAACTAATGACAAAACAAAGGAAATAAAGGTCAGAACGTGACAGTCTGTCGCTTATGATTACAGCATGTCATCAAATATCTATCCCCCGTTGAGCGGAGTAGCCTACACTTTACAGACCATGCTGTTTCTTATATAGCTTATATAGCAATAATGCTCAGGCATGGCTGGTTCAACCCCTCGAATATACATTGGCAGGCACCATAGGTCACTTTAGGTTCATCCTGTGGTCATCTGCCTCTGGTGTTGTCTCCCAGATGCCAGGACAATTATGAATACTGAGGCCTTTGTCTTGTTCCTACCGGCTATCTCTATCTCGTTGACACCCACCACATCTTATCTATGCAATGCCAGCTGTAGGTTTTAAGGCTCCTCTCAGATCACACAGACATTTAATAGAACATAAATGCCTGAGTGTTTAGTTAAGTATATAATCATCAAATATCCAACAAATCAGGTAAATATGCGTTTATCGAGTAAACATGCTATATGAGGTCAGAGCTCAGGCCAAGCTCATGGTCTTTGAATTACATAGCTGTACAGGATTCTGACAAGACGTTCTAAATGTAAGCACCAAGCATAACAATCAAGAGGTTATACCTTAACAATTACCAACAAAGGCTAGTGACTATCATACATAAAAATGACATAAATAGGATAATTTATTTATTTTAATGCAGACCCACCTAAACTAAATAGTGAGCACACAATAAAAAAGACAGTTCAAACTTAATTTAACCAATGAAAATGTCTCAACAGAATAAAACACAACAGGTGTTTGCATATTTAAGAAACTGGTTTTGATTAATACATAGGTTTACAATAATAACAATGATATACAATAATAATGATAAAACAAATGATTATACATAAGAAAATAAATACTTGTAAACATCCTACATCCTACCTCAACAGCGAGTTCTACATTAGCCTGCATTTGGCCCGTTACACTTTTATTTATAAGCTTTAAAAAACGATATCTTCAAAAAGCCTGCAATTATCAGCGAATGGAAACCCTGGCATATTTTACTATCAGAGTTGTGTTTCCATCAAATGGACTTGTTGAGCATAAACGTTTGTGTATAATTACGTAGTGCACATAAACATTACTTTTGTGGTTAAATTCCCAGAAATGGGTTTCCATCGCAATTTTTACTTGAACTACTGATGGTTTTGTCACTAAAATTGTTATGTACTTATACAAATTTGTCCATTTTGGTATTGCCATGTGCACTCTTGCCAACAGCTTGCTGATACACTGTGGGGAAAATATAGCCTACTACATGATGAGATTATTATGGACAGTGTGAGATTATTTTTATTTGTCAAATGTCAACAATGCATTGACCATGCTGTCACCATGCACTTTCACCACTCTGTGAAGTTCATCATAATTGATTTGATCTCTAGCCTAATAAACTTGCATGCTTTCCCATGATGTTGTAAAAAATAATATCTGACATAAGCTACTTTTCTCGCTTAAAAAGGTTGGATGGAAACCCGATTAATGTCAAGCCATTTGGAGGATGTTGGAATTATGTTTTGGATGAACGTGCGCAAGGAGAAGGAGCAAAATGTTGAGCTTTCCTAAATAACTGGGCCTGCTTGAAGTATATGTGACCACATTATTAAAGAACGACTTGGGAGAATGATGATCTGCAACAGACAGTGCATTCAGTTTCAGAAGTAAAAGTATTCTCGCATTGAACAACCTTCATTTCTCAGTACAAGAATAGACTGATGAGTTTCAGAAGAAAGTTATTTGGTTCTGGTCATTTTGAGACTGTAATCGAAACCACAAATGCTGATGCTCCAGATACTCAACAAGTCTAAAGAAGGCCAGTTTTATTGCTTCTTTAATCAGGCCAAACATTTTCAGCTGTGCTAACATAATTGAAAAGGGGTTTTCTAATGATCAATTAGCCTTTTAAAATGATAAACTTGGATTAGCTAACACACCGTGCCATTGGAACACAGGAGTGATGGTTGCTGATAATGGGCCTCTGTACGCCTATGTAGATATTCCATAAAAATCTGCCTTTTCCAGCTACAATGGTAATTTACAACATTAACAATGTCTAGACGGCATTTCTGATCAATTTGATGTTATCTGAAATGCCATTTCTTTACATTTTCTTGCAACTGATTGTGTATGTCTGAAGTCCATTTGACTTGATTATGTGAAAGAGTCCCTTTGCAGGTGGCTGGACATACCTGTGGCTGGGACAGACGGGTCCTGAGTGATATCAGTGATGATCCTTCAATTTCTGCTCAGGCCAAATTGCTAATAACTGAGCCTTGAAATGCCATCTCTGTGTGTGTGTGTGTGTGTGTGTGTGTGTGTGTGTGTGTGTGTGTGTGTGTGTGTGTGTGTGTGTGTGTGTGTGTGTGTGTGTGTGTGTGTGTGTGTGTGTGTGTGTGTGTGTGTGTGTGTGTGTGTGTGTGTGTGTGTGTGTGTGTGTGTGTGTGTGTGTGTGTGTGTGTGTGTGTGTGTGTGTGTGTGTGTGTGTGTGTGCGCGCGCGTGTGCATTTGGATAATCAGTATTTTGTTCCTGGTGATAGGATTAGATAGGATTTCTAGGCAAATAAAATGACCTGCTGTACACTAAACATACAATGGTGCTCAATTCATCAATGCACACAGGTGTGTGTATGTAAATAGAACAACATGTGACTTGTTAGGAGGAACACAGGACAGAGAGCTTGGTCAAAAATCACTCATTCATGTAGGCGTTGTCCTATCGGGTTGTTCTCAGAGTTCTGCTGTGGAGAGAAGTATGAATATTGCAAAGAACGGTCTGCGTTACCAAAACAACTAAGGTAGGTTATTTTCCATTTTAACATCATTGAAAATATTATCTTCAGCTGAACATTTTGCATGTTTTCTTCATGTTTTCAGTCAGACTTTCTGAGACAATGCACATTGTTTTGACTGAAAAGATCTACGTATATCTAAGTGTTTTTATGTATGTTGACATCAGTATATTGCATCAGCATTTTGCATCAGTATACTGCATCAGTACATTGCCAACAATATATTAAAACATAAAGTCATAAATCTTGTAATCTCCCCTCTCTCATATCTCAGTTGGCTTAGATATTGTTCAAGAAGAATGAATGCCTCTTCAGGAAACAACACACAGCTCAGCTGGTATGTTTGCATTGACCATGGCTATGCTGTGCAAATGCTGTTCGGTGCTGCCCAGGCCCTGTGCTTCCTCCTGGGGACGCCAGCCTTGGTCTGGTGCCTCTGGCTCTGTCTGAGTGGAAGTCTCTGTGGAGGTGTCAAACCCACCCAGATCTTCCCTGTTAACCTGTTTGTAGTGGAACTGGTGTTCTGTGTCGAGTGTCTCCTTGAGGTGATCAGCTACCTACTCATCTGGAATTCTACAATGTTACGTCAGGCTGTGTATTTCCTCTATATCGTCTCCTGGACCTGCAGGCCCCTGCTCCAGAGCTGCATCTGTGTGGAGAGATACCTGGCGGTGGCCCAACCTGTGACATTCCTCAAGTACAGACTCCGGAGGTACAGGGTGGTGTGTTCAACCATTGTCTGGGTGTTGTCACTCACTCATGCATGTTTCCCTATCGCTTTAATTGGTTTTAAAAAAACAGCAGCTCATGTGCTCATTAGTGTCTATTGCCTTGGAGTGGTCGTCATTTCTCTCTGCTGCTTCTTCATCCTGCGTGTGCTGAAGCAGCCTGGTCCAGGAGAGGTAGAGGGAGGCAGAGGGGGAGAGAAGAAACAGGGGATGACAGACCCACATAAGATGAGAGCTTTTGGGATCATCTTATCCAAGTTGGTGATCATCTTGACGTGCTCCATTCTGGTGGTTGTTGGTTGGGCTACTCTGTCATCTAGTCTTGAAATCACCTGCAATGTATTCCCCATGTTAATGATTGTCAACATCTTCAGTGTCCTGGTCTCACCCCTGATGCACCTCTACAGAGAGGGAAGGCTGTCATGCCGAAGAGGGCCAGAGACACATTAGACTTACAGTTGCAGGCACTAAAAGAACAGGTTTGTGACAAACTATCGCTAGCAGACGTTGTGTTCAATACTAATTGAATTAAAATTGTTCTGTCAATCCTGAGGCGCAGCCTAACTTCTTAGTGCCTGCAACTGAAGTTTAAATATTCATAGACACATCAAAGGCGTTGAAATTTTGTGTCGTTTTTTTGTTGAATAAATCGTTTTCATTATTTTGATTTGGTGGCAACTTGCAATAGCATTTTGTGAGATATAGCTAGTTATCATTAAAGTTGTTGTGAAAAGGGCAATCTGCAGTTCGATCAATAACAAAGTGGATTCCCTACCTCTGTTCTGGTATAAAGTTGTGGGATGGTGATGGAGAAACTATCAAATGTTGAGGCTGTACAGTGTTTTTTTTACATTTATATTGTTTACAAACAAAGGAGTTAAACCAACTCATAGTTTTGGTTCTGATAGGGTGTGAAAGTTGAACTAAGCTCATGATGCATTTATGAGTTATATTTCCTAAGAGTCCAAGATTTAATGTAGCAATCACAGATTGTCGCTTTAATTATAGCTGTGTCACATATTTAGAATTCAAAGTAAATGTTGGTTTGTTTTATTCATTATACAATTAATATTAGGATGAATGGCTTGATAGGTGACTAGGCTTTTTAATTTCGCATCATACTTAAATAATGGATTGTCTTCTTCAAAATATATTGTTTTTTTAAAGATTAAGTTATTATATATGGGGACTGACTGTGCATGAGACTTGGCTAATGGTGTCAATGATACACAACATTCTAGCCCTTTCAGTGCAAAATCCTAGAAAGCCATGAGGCTCCATCCACACTTTAAAAAACATGGACTCCACTGACATAAACGCTTGCTATTTGAATGACAGGTGCACATCAATTCTAATGTCAATGCGTTATCCAGACATAGGCTCTTTTAGATGAGTGTCATCTTGTTTTTAACACCCTTCAAAGCATACTGTAGGTGCTGAACCCCTGGGCAGAGGTATAGAAGGGAGGGAAACTGATGAAGAAGAGAGACTCCTGTACCGTACACATCATCCTGCTGACCTTGATGCTGAACTACACTCATACGATCATCAGGGAAATCCTTCAGCATGTAGGGTAGCTTTAATCAGCCCCTCCTCTACCACCTCAGGGTTGGGAAACTGGCCTGCATTGGGGGTTCAAGTGAAGGATAACTCCTCTGTAGGGGAAAGCTTGTCTTGTATTTCTCTGTTCAATGTGCTCTTCCATTCCTTTTAATCATATTGTTCATACTATTTAGAGGTTTTTACATTTTTAGTAAGTTAGTCATAGTTCAACTATGTAGTGTGTGTGGGGGGAGGGATGTGGGGTGGGGGAAGGAATGTGGGGTGGGGGAGGCTCTGCCATTTTATTTATCTTGTATAGCTGTTAATCTAAGGGAAATTAGGGAGATACATTGTGAGATTTCACTATCACCTCATGCTCACAATTCCAACCTATTCCTGATTGTTTTGCCTGTTTTTACTAAATATATCCCCATACTTTTATGTAGCTAAATAATCTTTTAACCTGTCTACGATATTGGTTCCCAATTGGGAATCAACCCTCCCACGTTCAGCTGAAACGGTGGCGCATGGAACGCAAAAATATTCTTAAAAATATTTAACTTCCACACATTAACAAGTCCAATAGCTCAAATGAAAGATAAACACCTTGTTCATCTAGCCAGCAAGTCAGAGTTCTAAAATGTTTTACGACGAAAACATAGCACATATATGTAAAACCACCACCAGACACAGCTCATTTGAATAGCCAAAACATGCAATCAACAAACGCAGGATTAAAAAATAAATCGCTCACTAACCTTTTGAAAATCTTCATCAGATGACAGTAATATGACATGTTACACAGTACATATTTTTTTTTTCAATAATATGCCATTTATATCCATAAATGTCCATTTACAGTGAGTTCACGTTCAGAAATTACTCAAAAATGCCCGCAGGAAATCTAGGTAGCGGGGCAAGATAACGTAAATAGACATCATAAACTTTGACTAAATATACATGTTCTACATATAGTTAGAAAGATACACTGCTTCTTTATGCAACCGCTTTGTTAGATTTATTTTTAACGTTACAGAAATCGCACACTATTCAATATGCTGAGACAGCGCTCAGTTCCAAGCTACATTTCTACGTAATGTTGGAGTCAACAGAAACACAGATTTAAGCATAAATATTCCCTTACCTTCGATGGTCTTCGTTCAGAATGTTCTGGAAGGCTTCATACTTACCCAATACATCGTTTGGTTTCAAGTCTTGCGTCTTTGTATTAGCTACTGCTAATAACATCAGCTGAAATGCACCCAAAACGTCCTCTGGTCCGGAAAAGTTGCGCATCAAAACTTCAAAATTACATATTATATGTCGACTAAACAGGTCAAACTAAGTGCAGAAGCAAGCTTTATGATGTTTTAGACACGCAAAACAAACTTCAATTCAATCGGCCATCGTCTGCCCTTCTCTTGAGTGCTGGAACAAAGGAATGGCTGGGACCAATTCGCGCCCCTAGGCACAGCCTATTCTCTCGTGGCACGCACTAATTTCACTCCCATAGGGTCAATTCTCGGGATTTGAACGATTCAAAGCTCTACTGAAAGAGGACATCTAGCGGAAGAGATAGAAAGTCTCCCCAGAATCATAACTGGTTGGGAAGGGTGGGGGCCATGACGTCAAAGTTGCTCCAACTTTCATGGCCACAAAAACTAGTTTGGAAGAATGCCTGCCCTGTGAGTTCTGCTATACTTACAGACATAATTCCAACGGTTTTAGAATCTTTAGAGTGTTTTCTATCCAATAATAATTTTTATTTGCATATATTAGCAATTTTTGACAGATTTTTTTTTCAGTTTACTAGGGGTACCCAATCTCTCCAAAGGGGGCATATGTCTGCCATATCCTTAACAGGTTTTAACTTGTATTACATCTTGCATAGCAGTTGCTTCTCTAACTATTGATTGGTGTTCTATATTGAAATGTATTGCTCTGTTTTAAAAGAAGTGTGTAATAAAGCATCTGTTTGATTGAACAGTTTAAGTCCCCATCTCTCTGTCACATGATTAAAACATGTATTTTGAATTTCAAGTTTTCAAGTTTAATTTATTTAAAATCATGTACCGTAGCAGTCAATACAAACTGAAATATATGATCGTACAACATGTTAATGGATAAGAAACAACAACAAATAAATATTAAGAGTAAAAAAATGTAAAACAAAAATGCTGTCTTTGCGCCAATCAATAATCAATGAGCAGAAATATTATTGACCTCATGTTCCATTCAGTTCTATACTTTGGTAAAGTAAGTTTATTTTGGCAGTGGGTGTTCCTGCCTGTAACTGTGATTCGGTCAGGAGGTAAGACAGTCTCTGAACTTAGATTTTAGGAGGCTGACAGCGAAGGCAGTGCAGAGTTGTGTCCGTCTTTCATGAAGCCAGGTAGAGACAGGGTCTGAAATAACTCAGTATAACCAAAGTTTCTCCAGGATGGTGTGGCATGCCCTCTCCAGTTCATCACACAGGGACTGGGTCAGTGAGCTGTGCCATGCAGGAGCGGCATACTCCAGGTAGTGAGTATTTAGCCGGTTTAAAAATGGTCCTTCTGTACCATTACCCCTAAACTCTTCACACTATCACACACTTTGAGATGCTGACCCTCGATCCGGAAAGGGCAGGGGATAGGTGTATTTCTTGTGAAGGTCAATGATAGGACCTTGGACTTGGCAGGGGTCAGTGACATTCTGCTCGCATTTCATCACATACTGTATTTATCCCCATTCAGTGACGAATGCACATCTTGGCTAATTGTATCACCATTAGGAGACATGCAAACCCAGACGGGGCCACTGGGCAAAACAACATTGGGACCTGCCTGATGTTTTCATTGACAACTTGCATGACAGCCAACATTGTCTTTAAGCTGTTGTAACTGCCTCTGTATGAGCAAGAACATGTATGTATCAAACATAGTTACTGTTCTACCGAAAATGTCTGCTGTATTATATTATTAGTAATCACCTTCAGTCCCACATTGTGAATGCGTTGAGTTCCAGGTCTTTCTCCATTCAGAGACGTCAGTGTCAAGCCTGTCTGTCGGTCAGGACTCCATCATGTCATCTGGCAAGTGCTGGCTCCATAGATGAATGTGTGAACACAGTCACTTTTCTATTACCAATGGCAGTTAGGATTGGTGATATCTGACACAAACATATACTATGTTGAAGTTTGAACATGTCAGACTAAGCCTACTTAATAATTTGTGATTCTGGTCTCCCATTCAACAACCGTTGGTGAGTAGAATCTTAGGCGAAGCAAGAGGTAAGGTCTTTTTGCCTGTGCCATATTAAAGGCATGGCAGCTTAGGTCAGATTCCTGGCACCTCAAATCAAATAAAACTTTATTTGTCACATGCTCCGAATACAACAAGTGTAGACCTTACCGTGAAATGCTTACTTACAAGCCCTTAATCAACAGTGCCGTTCAAGAAGAGTTAATAAAATACTTACCAAATAAACTAAAGGATTTTTTATTTTTTATTAACACAACAACATAACAATAAAGAGGTTATATACAGCGGGTACCAGTACCGAGTCAGAGTGCTGGGGTACAGATTAGTTGAGGTTATTTGTGCTTGTAGGTAAGGGTGAAGTGACAATGCATAGATAATAAACAGCAAGTTGTAGCAGTGTACAAAAAAAATGGAAGGGGGGGGATCAATGTAATAGTCCGGTGGCCATTTGATTAATTGCTCAGCAGTGTTATGGCTTGGGGTAGAAGCTGTTAAGGAACCTTTTGGTCTTAGACTTGACGCAACGGTACCGCTTACCGTGCGGTTGCAGAGAGAACAGTCTATGACTTGGGTGACTATTATATTGGGTGACTATTATACTATTATATAGGTCCTGGATGGCAGGAAGCTTAGCCCCAGTGTTGTACAGGGACGCACACAATTTTTCTGTAGCACCATACAGTCAGATGCCAAGCAGTTTCCATACCTGGTGGTGTTGCAACCAGGCATGCTCTCGATGGTGCAGTTGTAGAACTTTTTGAGGATCTGGAGACCCACGCCAAATCTTTTCGGTCTCGAGGGAGAAAAGGTGTTGTCGTGCCCTCTTCACGACTGTCTTGGTGTGTTTGGACTACGATAGTTTGTTGGTGATGTGGACACCAAGGGACTCTCGACCCGGTCCACTACAGCCCCGTTGATGTTAATGGGGGCCTGTTCGATCCAGTTACAGAGGGAGGTGTTTAGTCGCAGGGTTCTTAGCTTGGTGATGAGCTTTGTGGGCACAATGCTGTTGGACGCTGAGCTGTAGTCAATGAACAGCATTCTCACATACAGGTGAAGTTGAAAGTTTAATACGCTTAGGTTGGAGAAATTAAAAATTGTTTTTCAACCGCTCCTTAAAAAATGACCTGTTATTAAAAAACTATAGTTTTGGCAAGTCGGTTAGGACATCTACTTTGTGCATGGCACAAGTAATTTTTCCAACAATTGTTTACAGACAGATTATTTCACTTATATTTTACTGTATCACAATTCCAGTCGGTCAGAAGTTTACATACCCCAAGTTGACTGTACCTTTAAACAGCTTGGAAAATTCCAGAAAATGATGTCAGAGCTTTATAAGCTTCTGATAGGCTAAATAGCATAATTTGAGTAAATTTGAGGTGTACCTGTGGATGTATTTCACGGCCTACCTTCAAAATCAATGCCTCTTTGCTTGACATTATTGGAAAATCAAAAGACAAGACCTCTGAAAAAAATTGTAGACCTCCACAAGTCTTGTTCATCCTTGCGAGCAATTTCCAAATGCCTGAAGGTACCATGTTCATCTGAACAAACAATAGTACGCAAGTATAAACACCATGGGACCACGCAGGCATCATACCACTCAGGAAGGAGACGCTCTGTCTCCTAGAGATTAACGTACTTTTGTGCGATAAGTGCAAAACAATCCCAGAACAACAGCAAAGGACCTTGTGAAGATGCTGGAGGAAACAGGTACAAAAGTATCTATATCCACAGTAAAACGAGTCCTATATCGACATAACCTGAAAGGCCGCTCAGCAAGGAAGAAGCCGCTGCCCCAAAATCGCAATAAAAAATGCCAGACTATGGTTTGCAACTGCACATGGGGACAAAGATCGTACTTTTTGGAGAAACGTCCTCCGGTCTGATGAAACAAAAATTGTACTATTTGGCCATAATGACCACCGTTATGTTTTGAGGAAAAAGGGGGAGCCTTGCAATTTGAATTACACCATCCCAACCGTGAAGCACGGGGTTGGCAGCATCATGTTGTGAGGGTGCTTTGCTGATGTATGGACCGGTGCAGTTCACAATATAGATTGCATCATGAGGCAGGAAAATGTGATATTTTGAAGCAACATCAAGACATCAGTCAGGAAGTTAACGCTTGGTCTCAAATGGGTCTTCCAAATGGACAATGACCTCAAGCATACTTCCAAAGTTGTGGCAAAATGGCTTAAGGACAACAAAATCAAGATATTGGAGTGGCCATCACAAAGCCCTGACCTTGATCCTATAGAAAATGTGTGGGCAGAACTGAAAAAGCATGTGCGAGAAGGAGGTCTAAAAACCTGACTCAGTTACACCAGCTCTGTCAGGAGGAATGGGCCAAAATTCACCCAACTTATTGTGGGAAGCTTGTGGAAGGCTACCCAAAATGTTTGACCCAAGTTAAACTATTTAAAGGCAATGCTACCAAATACTTATCTAGTGTATGCAAACTTCTGACCAACTGGGAATGTGATGAAAGAAATAAAAGCTGAAATAAATCATTCTCTCAACTATTATTCTGACATTTCACGTCAGGAATTGTGAAAAACTGTGTTTGAATGTATTTGGCTAAGGTGTGTGTAATCTTCCGACTTCAACTGTATATGGTTGTCATCCTCAAAGAAACTCAAAAGTGGTGATTATATAAATGTTTAATTAATTAAATTGTCTCACATACCCTTAATATATAAAATCAATCAATCCCTATATGTACAAAGACAATCACAATATGATAAACATCAGGCACCAAAAGGCAGAACATATGCTCTCCCGGGCATTTTCCTTCTCAGCCACGTACCATAATCTTATGACTCACTTTTGAGAGATGTTAATATTTAGCCGTTTTTTTTCAGTGAGACCTTGAAACTACCTATGGAGGTTATACGTTTTAAATTCTTGGGAAGACTATTCCAATGAATGGCAGCTGAGCATAAAAAAAGTTTATTTTCCCATACAACTTTTAAATCTAATGTGAGCGGACCAAGTAATTGGGCGTCACTCTAAAGCGGGAAGGTGGAATAAACGAGTCAGGAGTAAGTTTTCTTGATTGAACACAGTTCTCTATTGAGGGCATTGGGTCAACACAAACACTCCAACATAATCAATTAACATCTTCCAAGAAAAAACATACATCTTCTTCTCCAGATGAAACAAGAACATAATAGGATTATCTTTAAACTACAACAAAAAGTCACGTGATTGTCACCGTCTTAGTGGTTCTTCCTGGATAGCTCCTCTCTCTCGGTGGCCATCTTCCAGAGATAGTTTTCCCCCCTCTCTGCTGGTTCCATTCTCTCTCTTATAGGGGGAGGAGAGTATGTCATTAGTACCGTCAGCTGTGCTTAATTGCCTCTGGTTACCTTGTCTCCCATGCCTTGTTGGGCTACTATCCATGAGCCCAGCCCGCCCTCTGGTGGTCCTTCCACACTAAAATAAATAATGTAAATTTCACTCCTTTTAGTGGAATAGGTATGGTTTTCCGTACCAAGATAAAGTAGTACCTTTGGACCATACTGTGGACAATCTTAAATAGAAGAGACAATTTAATCTGAGCGAGTCTCTCCTCCACTTTGAGCCATCAAAGGCTTTCAAAGTGGGAATGGTCAAGATGTGTAAATGCTGGAACTTTAAGAATTATCCTGACTCATTTGGTCCGAGATGTCTTAAGGCACTATTGTACCAGGAAGAGCATACATAGCCAACGTGGCATTGTACAAGAGCCCCTGCCAATTTCCACAATCTGCCAGGAGGTACATTTCTGGCTTGGTCGAGGTTGGACGGCCCATGTTCCAATGATGCATCTGTGTGGAGCGCTGCTTGGCTGTGTTCTGTCCCGTGGTCACCCTCAAGTATAGACCTAAGGTACAGGGCGGCATGTGATATCATGGTATTGTGGCTGATCCGTGGTCTCCTTGTGTCAAAGGGCACTACAAGGACTGTATATCTTGCAAACACTGTCACCACCGATAAATCCACTACAATTGAGAATTTCAATAAGCATTTTTCTATGGCTGGCCATGCTTTCCTCCTGGCTGCCCCTACCCCGGTCACCAGCCCTGCACTCCCCACAGCAACATGTCCATGCCTCCCCCATTTCTCCTTCACCCAAATACAGATAGCTGATGTTCTAAAAGAGCTAGAAAATCTGGACCCCTACAAATCAGCCGGAATAGAACATCTGGACCCTCTCTTTCTAAAATGATCTGCCAAAATTGTTGCAACCCCAATCACTAGCCTGTTCAACCTCTCTTTTGTATCGTCTGAGATTCCGAAAGATTGGAAAGCTGCCGCGGTCAGACACTCTAGACCCAAACTGCTACAGACCTATATCTATCCTTCCCTGCCTTTCTATGTTCTTTGAAAGACAAGTTAACAAACAGATTTACGACTATTTCAAATCCCACCGTACCTTCTCCGCTATGCAATCTGATTTCAGAGTTGGTCATGGGTGCACCTCAGCCATGCTCAAGGTCCTAAATGATATCATAACCGCCATCGATAAGAGACAGTACTGTACAGCCGTATTCATCAACCTGGCCAATCACCACATTCTTATTGGCAGACTCAACAGCCTTGGTTTCTCAAATGATTGCCTCGCCTGGTTCACAAACTACTTATCTGATAAAGTTTAGTATGACAAATCAGAGGGCCTGTTGTCCGGACCTCTGGCAGTCTCTGCCACAGGGTTCAATTCTCGGGCCGACTCTTTTCTCTGTGTATATCAATGATGTCGCTCTTGCTGCTGGTGATTCTCTGGTCCACCTCTACGCAGACGACACCATTCTGTATACTTCTGGCCCTTCTTAACACTGTGTTAACGAACCTCCAGACGAGCTTCAATGCCATACAACTCTCCTTCCGTGGCCTCAAACTGCTCTTAAATGCAAGTAAAACTAAATTCATGCTCTTCAACTGATCACTGCCCGTACCTGCCCGCCTGTCCAGCATCACTACTCTGGAGGGCTCCAACTTAGTATATGTGGATAACTACAAATACATAGGTGTCTGGTTAAGCTGTAAACTCTCCTTCCAGACTCATTAAGCATCTCCAATCCAAAATTAAATCTAGAATCAGCTTCCTATTTTGCAAACAAAGCATCCTTCACTCATGCTGCCAAACATACCCTCGTAAAACTGACCATCCTACCGATCCTAGACTTTGGCTATGTCATTTAGAAAATAGTCTCCAACATTCTCATGAACAAATTGGAAGCAGTCTATCACAGTGCCATCCGTTTTGCCACCAAGGCCCCATATACTACCCACCGCTCTCGTTGGCTGGCCCTCGCTTCATACTAGTTGCCAAACTGACTGGCTCCAGGTCATCTACAAGTCTCTGCTAGGTAAAGCCCTGCCTTATCTCAGCTCACCGGTCACCATAGCAGCACTCACTCGTAGCACACGCTCCAGCAGGTCCAGCACGCGCTCCAGCAGGTTCCTTTGCACCCCAATATCTCTACTTGCACATTAATTTTCTGTATGTCTACCATTCCAGTGTTTAATTGCTATATTGTTATTACTTCGCCACCATGGACTATTTATTGCCTCAACTCCCTTAGCTTACCTCATTTGCACTCACCGTATACTGTATATAGACTTTTTGTTTTATTTTTTTCTACTGTATTATTGATTGTATGTTTTGTTTATTCCATCTGTAACTCTGTGTTGTTGTGTGTATCAAACTGCTTTGCTTTATCTTGACCAGGTCCCAGTTGAAAATGAGAACTTGTTCTCAACTGGCCTACCTGATTAAATAAAGGTGAAATCAAATAAAAATGTGATATCACCACGGTTCTGATCATCTATGTGTTCTGCAGGTTGAAGTGCTGATCAGGTCTGGCCCAGTGGATTAAGGGAATGAGAGAAAGGGTGAAAAAGAGTAGGGAGAGAACCTGATAAAGAGGAGAGCCTCCTGTACCATCTAGATCCTCCTTCAGACCTTGACGCTGAACTACTCTCATCGGGGCAATCATTCAGGATCATGACTTTCTCCTTTAGCGTGTTAAGCTGGGAAACTAACCCTGCATCTGGATGAGAAGGATAACTCCTCTGTAGGGAAATGGTTGTCTTGCATTTCTCTGGTTCTCATTATGTTCCATTCCCTTTAGTCATATTATTCATGCTATTCAGATGTTTTAACCTTTTTATGTGGTTTAAACTTCTAAATGTATTGCTGTATGATTTAAAAGAAGTGTGGAATGAAGCAAATCAAATTGATTCAACAGTTCAGGGTCCTGTCTGTCTGTCACTTACAGTATGATTACAGCATGTCGTCAGATATACAGTGGGGCAAAAAAGTATTTAGTCAGCCACTAATTGTGCAAGTTCTCCCACTTAAAAAGATGAGAGAAACCTGTAATTTTCATCATAGGTACACTTCAACTATGACAGACAAAACGAGAAAAAAAATGCAGAAAATCACATTGTAGGATTTTTTATGAATTTATTTGCAAATTATGGTGTATATCCCCCTTCAGTGATGTCTTGGCTAATTGCATCACCATGAGTAAACATGGAAACCCAGACAGGGCCTACTAGATAAAAACAATAGCTTCCATGAACATGGGGACTTGCCCTCATGTTTTCATCGGCTGTTTGCATTACAGCCATCATTGACTATTGTAACTGCCTCTGTTTAAGAATAAGGCTTAATTCTGATCTTCAATATTTTCGCATTTAAAAGAAAACTACAGAAAGACACTCAAAGAACAGAGCTCAACTCAGCATGTTGGTGTTTTAAGGATCCTTGAAACTCTAAATGAATGCTTGTATGTCTATCTACTGTCAACTCCTCATGAATGTCTCCAAACATATTAATATTATTCCATATACATTCCCTGTCATGTACTGTCATGTTGTGTCTTGTCTCTGTCCTTTCCCTTCACCCTGTCTCCCTCTGCTGGTCGTTGTTAGGTTACCTTTTCTCCCCCGCTTTCCCCCCAGCTGTTCCTTGTCTCCTCTTGACTACCTCGTCACCCCTTCTCCCACCTGTTCCCCTTTTCCCTCTGATTAGTCCCCTATATCTCTCTCTGTTTTTGTTCCTGTCCTTGTCGGATTCTTGTTTGTTGTGTTTCATGCCTGAACCAGACTGTCGTCATGTTTGCTGTAACCTTGTCTTGTCCTGTCGGAATCTGCCGGTCCGTCTGAGCCTACCTATGTTTGGTAATTAAAGAAGCTCTGTTTAAGTTAATTCGCTTTTGGGTCCTCATTCACGCACCGTAACAGAAGAATCCGACCTAGAATGGACCCAGCGACTTCGGATCCTCTCCACTCAGCCGTCGGGATCCAGGGAGCGATGCTAGGCAGACACGAGCAGGAAGTGTCTGCTGCTCGACATGCCGTTGAGACCCTGGCCACCCAAGTCTCCAACCTCACAGAACAGGTTCACCATCTCCGCCTCGATCCACCGGCCACTTCCAGGGCTTTCGAATCTCCGGAGCCCAGAATCAATAACCCGCCGTGTTACTCTGGGGAGCCCACTGAATGCCGCTCGTTCCTCACCCAGTGTGATATTGTGTTTTCTCTCCAGCCCAACACTTACTCCAGGAGCACTGCTCGTGTCGCCTACGTCATATCTCTCCTTATTGGACGGGCTCGTGAGTGGGGCACGGCAATCTGGGAGGCAAGGGCTGAGTGTACTAACCAGTATCAGGACTTTAAGGAGGAGATGATACGGGTTTTTGATCGATCTGTTTTTGGGGAGGAGGCTTCCAGGGCCCTGTCTTCCCTATGTCAAGGCAATCGATCCATAACAGACTACTCTATTGAGTTTCGCACTCTTGCTGTCTCCAGTGGCTGGAACGAGCCGGCCTTGCTCGCTCGTCTTCTGGAGGGTCTCCGCGCAGAGGTAAAGGATGAGATTCTCTCCCGGGAGGTTCCTTCCAGCGTGGATTCCTTGATTGAACTCGCTATTCGCATTGAGCGACGGGTTGATCTTCGTCACCGAGCTCGTGGAAAGGAGCTCGCGCTCTCCGTCGCTCCCCTCTCCGCATCACTACCATCTTCCTCTGCCGGCTCGGGTGCTGAGCCCATGCAGCTGGGAGGTATCCGCATCTCGACTAAGGAGAGGGAACGGAGAATCACCAACCGCCTCTGTCTCTATTGCGGTTCCGCTGGTCATTTTGTCACTTCATGTCCAGTAAAAGGCCAGAGCTCGTCAGTAAGCGGAGGGCTACTGGTGAGCGCTACTACTCCTGTCTCTCCTTCAAGATCCTGCACTACCTTGTCGGTCCATCTACGCTGGACCGGTTCGTCAGCTTCCTGCAGTGCCTTAATAGACTCTGGGGCGGAGGGCTGTTTTATGGACGAGACCTGGGCTCGGGAACATGACATTCCTCTCAGACAGTTAAAGGAGCCCACGGCCTTGTTCGCCCTGGATGGTAGTCCTCTCCCCAGGATTCAGCGTGAGACGCTACCTTTAACCCTCACTGTTTCTGGTAATCATAGTGAAACCATTTCTTTTTAAATTTTTCGTTCACCTTTTACACCTGTTGTTTTGGGCCATCCCTGGCTAGTTTGTCATAATCCTTCCATTAATTGGTCTAGTAATTCTATCCTCTCCTGGAACGTCTCTTGTCATGTGAAATGTTTAATGTCTGCTATCCCTCCTGTTTCCTCTGTCTCTTCTTCACAGGAGGAGCCTGGTGATTTGACAGGGGTGCCGGAGGAATATCACGATCTGCGCACGGTGTTCAGTCGGTCCAGGGCCACCTCTCTTCCTCCACACCGGTCGTATGATTGTAGTATTGATCTCCTTCCGGGAACCACCCCCCCCCGGGGTAGACTATACTCTCTGTCGGCTCCCGAACGTAAGGCTCTCGAAGATTATTTGTCTGTAGCTCTTGACGCCGGTACCATAGTCCCCTCCTCCTCTCCCGCCGGAGCGGGGTTTTTTTTTGTCAAGAAGAAGGACGGGTCTCTGCGCCCCTGCATAGATTATCGAGGGCTGAATGACATAACAGTGAAGAATCGTTATCCGCTTCCTCTTATGTCTTCAGCCTTCGAGATCCTGCAGGGAGACAGGTTTTTCACTAAGTTGGACCTTCGTAACGCTTACCATCTCGTGCGCATCAGGGAGGGGGACGAGTGGAAGACGGCGTTTAACACTCCGTTAGGGCACTTTGAATACCGGGTTCTTCCTTTCGGCCTCGCTAACGCTCCAGCTGTCTTTCAGGCATTAGTCAATGATGTCCTGAGAGACATGCTGAACATCTTTGTTTTCGTTTACCTTGACGATATCCTGATTTTTTCACCGTCACTCCAGATTCATGTTCAGCACGTTCGACGTGTCCTCCAGCGCCTTTTAGAGAATTGTCTTTTTGTGAAGGCTGAGAAGTGCACTTTTCATGCCTCCTCCGTCACATTTCTCGGTTCTGTTATTTCCGCTGAAGGCATTAAGATGGATCCCGCTAAGGTCCAAGCTGTCATTGATTGGCCCGTCCCTAAGTCACGCGTCGAGCTGCAGCGCTTTCTTGGCTTCGCGAACTTCTATCGTCGTTTCATCCGTAATTTCGGTCAGGTGGCAGCTCCTCTCACAGCCCTTACTTCTGTCAAGACGTGCTTTAAGTGGTCCGTTTCCGCCCAGGGAGCTTTTGATCTCCTCAAGAATCGTTTTACATCCGCTCCTATCCTTGTTACACCTGACGTCTCTAGACAGTTCGTTGTCGAGGTTGACGCGTCAGAGGTGGGCGTGGGAGCCATCCTTTCTCAGCGCTCCCTCTCTGACGACAAGGTCCACCCATGCGCGTATTTTTCTCATCGCCTGTCGCCGCCGGAACGTAACTATGATGTGGGTAACCGCGAACTGCTCGCCATCCGGTTAGCCCTAGGAGAATGGCGACAGTGGTTGGAGGGGGCGACCGTTCCTTTTGTCGTTTGGACTGACCATAGGAACCTTGAGTACATCCGTTCTGCCAAACGACTTAATGCGCGTCAGGCGCGTTGGGCGCTGTTTTTCGCTCGTTTCGAGTTCGTGATTTCTTATCGTCCGGGCTCTAAGAACACCAAGCCTGATGCTTTGTCTCGTCTCTTCAGTTCTTCAGTAGCCTCCACTGACCCCGAGGGGATTCTCCCTGAGGGGCGTGTTGTCGGGTTGACTGTCTGGGGAATTGAGAGGCAGGTAAAACAAGCGCTCACTCACACTCCGTCGCCGCGCGCTTGTCCTAGGAACCTTCTTTTCGTTCCCGTTCCTACTCGTCTGGCCGTTCTTCAGTGGGCTCACTCTGCCAAGTTAGCCGGCCACCCTGGCGTTCGGGGTACGCTTGCTTCCATTCGCCAGCGTTTTTGGTGGCCCACCCGGGAGCATGACACGCGTCGTTTCGTGGCTGCTTGTTCGGTCTGCGCGCAGACTAAGTCCGGTAACTCTCCTCCTGCCGGCCGTCTCAGGCCGCTTCCTATTCCCTCTCGACCGTGGTCTCACATCGCCTTAGATTTTGTCACCGGACTGCCTTCGTCAGCGGGGAAGACTGTTATTCTTACGGTTGTCGATAGGTTCTCTAAGGCGGCTCATTTCATTCCCCTTGCTAAGCTTCCTTCTGCTAAAGAGACGGCACAAATCATCATCGAGAATGTTTTCAGAATTCATGGCCTTCCGTCAGACGTCGTTTCGGACAGAGGTCCGCAATTCACGTCTCAATTTTGGAGGGAGTTTTGCCGTTTGATTGGGGCTTCCGTCAGTCTCTCTTCCGGCTTTCACCCCCAGTCTAACGGTCAAGCAGAACGGGCCAATCAGACTATTGGTCGCATCTTACGCAGTCTTTCTTTTCGCAACCCTGCGTCTTGGTCAGAACAGCTCCCCTGGGCAGAATACGCCCACAACTCGCTTCCTTCGTCTGCGACCGGGCTATCTCCTTTTCAGAGTAGCCTCGGGTACCAGCCTCCGCTGTTCTCATCTCAGTTCGCCGAGTCCAGCGTCCCCTCCGCTCAGGCTTTTGTCCAACGTTGCGAGCGCACCTGGAAGAGGGTCAGGTCTGCACTTTGCCGTTATAGGACGCAGACTGTGAGGGCTGCTAATAAGCGTAGAACTAAGAGTCCTAGATATTGTCGCGGTCAGAGAGTTTGGCTCTCCACTCAGAACCTTCCCCTTAAGACGGCTTCTCGCAAGTTGACCCCGCGGTTCATTGGTCCGTTCCGTATTTCTCGGGTCATTAATCCTGTCGCAGTTCGACTTCTTCTTCCGCGATACCTTCGTCGCGTCCACCCGGTCTTCCATGTCTCCTGCATCAAGCCCGTCCTTCGCGCCCCCGCTCGTCTTCCCCCCCCCCCCCCCATCCTTGTCGAGGGCGCACCCATCTACAGGGTCCGTAGAATTTTGGACATGCGTCCTCGGGGCCGTGGTCACCAGTACCTCGTAGATTGGGAGGGGTACGGTCCTGAGGAGAGGAGTTGGGTTCCCTCTCGGGACGTGCTGGACCGTGCGCTGATCGAGGATTTCCTCCGTTGCCGCCAGGTTTCCTCCTCGAGTGCGCCAGGAGGCGCTCGGTGAGTGGGGGGGTACTGTCATGTACTGTCATGTTGTGTCTTGTCTCTGTCCTTTCCCTTCACCCTGTCTCCCTCTGCTGGTCGTTGTTAGGTTACCTTTTCTCCCCCGCTTTCCCCCCAGCTGTTCCTTGTCTCCTCTTGACTACCTCGTCACCCCTTCTCCCACCTGTTCCCCTTTTCCCTCTGATTAGTCCCCTATATCTCTCTCTGTTTTTGTTCCTGTCCTTGTCTTGTGTTTCATGCCTGAACCAGACTGTCGTCATGTTTGCTGTAACCTTGTCTTGTCCTGTCGGAATCTGCCGGTCCGTCTGAGCCTACCTATGTTTGGTAATTAAAGAAGCTCTGTTTAAGTTAATTCGCTTTTGGGTCCTCATTCACGCACCGTAACATTCCCACGACTGAATGACAAATTACTACATACGTACATAACATACTGGCGTACATAACTTTACTCTTTTTTGTTTGTTATGACCAAGAGGCTCGGTTCGGTCTTATGTGGAAAAATTTGAAATGGTGTTTTTTACATTGGATAAAAGTATAGAATGTGTATCATACAGTGCAGTTGAAGAACAATGGGAAAGTTATTATTCTTTGAAACCCCACTTTTGAGAAAATCGTTCTTGAATATTTTGGTACACCTACTGGAGAGCTGTTCTTAGTCTACACCCATTCAGCATCATTCAGACCCTCTTAAATCTTAGCACCACCCATCATTTTAAGGACTCACATGTAAGGCCATGTGCTAAACAGAGTGAGTACGGTAGTGTACTAATCAACCAAATATTAAAAAATTCTGTATGTCTACCATTCCAGTGTTTAATTCCAGTGTTTAACTACATCTATCGATATGTGTGACGTCATGAACATTCTATTGTTGTCCGACATCAAACTCTTCGTTGTCGTTATGAAAAAGTATAAACACAAAAACGACAGGCTGAATAACATTAGCAGCCTGGTGGTCCGAAATAGCATAGCTGGTGTATTTAAACAGCAATAAACCCACTCATTTTTTTTCATTTATTTAGTTCATGTCAATCTAGCAAACCAGGAACTAAAAGCAATTCCTAAACAATGTTTTGGTTCATTTCTAGCTTGTTAGCTTGCTAGCTAACGTTAAGTTCAAATAATGACCATATGATATTGCTGACAACGTCTTAACTTTTGCTAATTTGTGTTAATTATTACAGGAAAATAAACTCACAACAAGATACTTATTTACAAGTTATTGGGGAGCTAATTTCAGAAAATAGCGTACGGTTGTGAGTGTGACAAAAATAAACGCAGGGCCTAAGGATTATCTACACATACTGTGCAGTTCATGAATTGGACAGATGAGTGCTACATGGAAGACCAGTCCGAACTCATCTCACGGCATGCTTCAATTTCTGCTCAGGCTGTGAAATGCAAATCGCTGAGCAAGTTGAATTCCATCTGTGTCTTTGTCTGTGTGTGTAGGTATGGGTGTGTGTGGGTGTACGTGTGTGAAAGCATATGCATTTAGTAAATCTGTGTTTCGTTCCATTCTGATACGTTTTGAATTCTAGTCAAATAAAACGCAATGGTGCTCAATTCATCACTGCCCACAGGTTTGTGTATGTAAATAACACAACACGTGACTTGTTCAGAAGAACACAAAAGACAGAGAGCTTTGGCTACAACCACTCATACATATCAGTGTTATTCCATCGGGTTGGACTTCGGCAGGAGAAAGAACCACGAATACTGCAAATCAAGGTCTGGGTTACCAAAACAACTAGGGTAAGTTATTTTACATTTAAATATCACTGAGCATCATATCTCAGGCTACTTGTTTTAAATCTCCTTTTCATGTTTTCATTCAGACTTTCTGAGACAATGCACAATGTTTTGACTGGCATAACAGTAGATTAACGTATATCAAAGTATTGTTTTGTATATTTGCATCATTATACTGCATCAGTATTTTGACAATATATTAAAACAAGCTGATTAATTGTCTCATCTACCCTGTTTCATATCTTAGTGGGATCTGATATTATTCCACAAGGATGAATGACTCTTCAGCAAACCACACTTACCTTGACAACTGGGATGTTTGCTTGGACCAGTTCTATGTTGTGACGGTGCTGTTCAGTGCTGCCCAGGCCCTGTGCTTCTTGCTCGGGATGCCAGCTCTGCTCTGGTGCCTCCGGCTCTCTCTGAGTGGAAGTCTCTCTGGAGGTCTCAAACCCACCCAGGTCTTCCCTATTAACCTGTTTGCAGTGGAGCTGGTGTTCTGTGTCGAGGGACTCCTTGAGGTGATCAGCTACCTATTCATCCGTGAGGGTATACTATTACGGCAGGCTGTGTATGTCCTGTATCACCTCTCCTGGACCTGCAGGCCTCTGCTCCAGAGCTGCATCTGTGTGGAGCACTGCCTGGCGGTGGCCAAACCTGTGACCTTCCTCAAATACAGGCTCCGGAGATACAGGGTATCGTGTTCAACCACAGTCTGGGTGTTGTCGCTCGCTTTTGCATGTTCTCCAATTGCTTTAATTGGTTATGAAGAAATATCAGGTTATGTGCTTGTTACTGTCTATTGTCTTGGGATGGCCGTCATTTCTCTCTGCTGCTTCTTCATCCTGCGTGTGTTGAAGCAGCCTGGTCCAGGAGAGGTAGAGGGGGGCAAAGGGGGAGAGGAGAAACAGGGGACGACATACCCACATAAGGTGAGAGCTTTTGGGATCGTCTTAACCAACTTGTTGATTATCTTGGCAAGCTCCCTCCCGGTGGTTGCTTTTTACGCCAGCCAGTCATCCAGCCTTGACTACTACTGCATTGTCTATCCCACGCTGCTGATTGTTAACATCTTCAGTGTCATGGTCTCCCCCCTGATTCTCCTCTACAGGGAGAGAAGGCTGCCATGCCGAAGAGGGCTAGAGACGCATTAGACTTACAGTTGAGGGCAATACAGATTGTTGTGAAAATATCTATCGCTAGGAGACGATAGAGCGTTGTGTTAATACTGTAAATGCTCATTGAATTGAAATTGTTCTGTCAATTCCGCTGCACAGCCTAACTTCTTAGTGCCTGCAACTGTAGCTCAAACATACGAAGACACAGCAAAGTCGTGGAACTTTTGATTGTTTTGATTTGGTGACATGTAGCATTAAACATTTTTGAGATGCATCGCATTAGCGTTAGATTTGTTGTTAAAGGGGCAATCTGCAGTTCAAACAACAACAAAGCAGATTCCCCAGATTCATAGACAGAGCTATGGGTACAATGACTGACCAACCATGTTGTCACGTTTTACCAATGTTTTGAGGCTTCACATTGTTTGTTTACATACATTTGGAAATTCCTTTTAAATGTATTAAGTTAGGTAAATCAGCTTTAAGTTTTCTTGCACCATGTGGAACAATCTCCAATATGTTCTTAATTCTAATGTTTTGGTGCACCTAAGGCAATTCAGAAAGCTGATGGAGGACCTTATTACTGATGAATGTGTTAATTTTTACAACCATATTTTTCTTTCTGCTTTGAATGTATATTTTGACGTGTATTTTTTTCTGTAAATTTGTATTCAGGACTTATCTGTAAACGAGACTTTGTTCCCAGTATGACTCCCTGATGAAAAAACTTTGAATAAAATTAATTTAAATGTCCAAGAATGGAGGTAGAAATTGCATATTGCCTCTTTTACTAAAGCTGCATAGCTTTCCTAAGCATTTATATAATGCAATTAGAATTAGGACGGGGGGCTGTATAGGGGATTGAGTCTATCTATTTATTTGTGATCGGTGTCCCGTCCTTAAATTCTTGTTAATCTAAATTTACAGTAGCTTTTACAATGAAATGATAGCATGCTAATGTTTAATAAACAAATTAGGTACATTTGGGCAGTATTGATACAACATTTTGAACAGGAATGCAATGGTTCATTGGATCAGTCTAACACATTGCACATACACCCCTGCCATGTAGTGGACAAAATCTAAATTGCAGCTGGGCTGGAATAATACATTACGTCCTTTCTCTTGCATTTCAAAGATGATTGTACAAAAAGAATACAAAAAACGGTTGGTTTTGTCTTTGTATTATCTTTTACCAGATCTATTGTGTTATATTCTCCTACATTCCTTTCACATTTCCACAACCTTCAAAGTGTTTCCTTTCAAATGGTACCAATATTATGCATATCCTTCCTTCAGGGCTTCAGAGTTACATGCAGTTAGATTTGGGTATGTCATTTTAGGCAGAAATTGAAAGAAAGGGGCGATTCCTTAAGAGGCTTCTCACCTTGTCAGCTCAGGTATTCAAACCAGCTACCATTTTGGTTACTGGGCCAAAGATCTAAAGGCTACCGTATAGCATTCACTTTTAGCGTTAGCATTATGTAATGAATTGTCTTTCTGTTCATATTATGTTTTTCTTTGAATTTACAGTGAATTCTGAAAGTAGTCAGACCCCTTGACTTTTTCAAAATGTTGTTACATTAGAGCCTTATTCTAAAATTGATTAAATCATTTTTCCCTCATCGATCCCCGACAAAGTGAAAAGATGTTGTTCTGCCCCTGAACAAGGCACTTAATTAACCCAGTGTTCTTCATTGTCAATACGAATTTGTTCTTAACTGACTTGCCTAGTTAAATAAAGGTTAAGTAAAAATGCATAATAATTAAAATCCATCTACACACAGTACTCCATAATGATAAAGCATAAACAGGTTTTTAGACATTTTTGCAAATTTATCAAAATTAGAAATCTGAAACTATTACATTTACATAAATATTCAGACACTTTACTCAGTACTTTGTGGATGCACCTTTGGCAGTGACTACAGCCTTGAGTTTTCTTGGGTATGATGTTACAATCTTGGCATAACTGTATTTGGGGAGTTTCTCACCTTCTTCTCTGCAGATCCTCTCAAGATCTGTCAGAATGGATGGGGAGCGTCACTGCACGGGTATTTTCAAGTCTCTCCAGAGATGTTGGAACGGGTTCAAGTCCGGGCTCTGGCTGGGTCATTTAAGGACATTCAGATACTTGTTCCGAAGCAACTCCTGTGTTGTCTTGGCTGTGTGCTTAGGGTCATTGTCCTGTTGGAAGGTAAACCTTTGACCCAGTCTGAGGTCTTGAGTGCTCTAGAGCACGTTTTCATCAAGGAACTCTTTGTACTTTGCTCTGTTCATCTCAATCTGACAAGCCTCCGTTTGCCTTTTGGCAAACTCCAAGCTGGCTGTCATGTGGCTTTTACTGAGGAGTGGCTTCAGTCTGGCGGGTCTACCATAACGGCCTGCTTGGTGGAGTGAGATGGTTGTCCTTCTGGGAGATTCTGCCATCTCCACAGAGGAACTCTGGAACTCTATCAGATTGACCATCGGGTTCTTGGTCACCTCCCTGATCAAGGCCCTTCTCTTCCATTGCTCAGATTTGCCTGGTGGCCAGCTCTTGGAAGAGTCTTGGTGGTTCTAAACTTCTTCCATTTAAGAATGATGGAGGCCACTGTGTTCTTTGGGACCTTCAGTGCTACAGAAATATTTTGGTACCCTTCCCCATATCTGTGCCTCAACACATTCCTTATCTCGGAGCTCTACAGACAAATCCCTCAACCTCTTGGCTTGGTTTTTGCTCTTACATGCACTGTCAACTGTGGGACCTTATATAGATAGCTGTGTGCCTTTCCAAATCATATCCAATCAATTGAATATACCACAAGTACACTGTAATCAAGATGTAGAAACATCTCAAGGATGATCAACGGAAACAGGATGCACCTGAGCTCATATTCGAGTCTCATAGCTAAGGGTCCCAATTCTTATGTAAATAAGGTATTTATGTTTTTCTTTTTTCTAAAAACCTGTTCTTGCTTTGTCATCATGAGGCATTGTGTGTAAATTGATGAGGATTTGTGTTTCTTTTCAAAATCAATTTTAGAACAAGGCTGTAATGTAACGAGGAAAAGGTAAAGGGGTCTGAATACTTTCTGAATACACAGTAGGTCCTTGTCTGTCACTAAGATTTACATAATGTAATTCAAATGTATGGGGAATGACTGTGCATGAGACTTGGCTAATGGTGACATCGCTACACAACATTCTAGCCCAGACAGTGCATACTCCTAGAAAACCATTAAGCTCCATCCAAACAGGAAAATATTGCGGACCCCGCTGACATAAAAGGGATAGCTCAGAATTCTGGCAATGAGGCCCTACATCTACATCAAGAGATTAACTTGAGGATAACGTGTTTATTTATCTGTGTCCAGTATAAAGTTAGAGGTAGCTAGCTTGCTAGCAGTACCCAAAGACGTATAGCCTTTGTACTAAGCTGGCTAATATTGGCAAGAGCAATTACTTCTACCTTCTTTCACATTGGACGGAGATGCATAAAAATAGTATTCAAGAGGTCTTTTGACTCTCAGGAAGTAGAAAAAGAGCCTCTGTTGGCCTGATTATGGTTCCCAATCAGAGACAGCTGTTTATCGTTGTCTCTGATTGGGGATCATATTTAGGTAGCCATTTTCCCCATTGTGATTTGTGGGATCTTGACTATGTTTGTGTGTAGTTGCTTTCTGCACTGCATGCAGCTTCACGTTTCGTTTATTCGCTTTATTGTTTTGTGCTTTATGTTCTCTTCCTAATAAAAGGATGGAAACATACCCACGCTGCATCTTGGTCCATTCCTTTTAACAAATGTGACAGTTTGTTTTGGTCTGAGAAGGAAATGTTGTAAATCAAGAGGACTCAATGTGTTCTGAAAGTTGAGAAGTTAAGGATTATAATATATGCTGCTTTGATGTCATACCAGCAAACCACACAGTCCAAATGTGCACATTACATTTGCATATGACAGAAGTCATGTCATTTCTAGTATCAAATATTATGTTTGATGTACAATTAAAATAAGGACATTGCATCTGAACAGAATATGAGCCTATATTTGTCATGTTGTGAAGAGCATTAGCCGCTGAACACGCATCTGAATGCACTCATGACAGGGTTGTGTTCGAGACCACCTAAAGCGAGACCTATTCAAGACCGGAGCAAATTGAGTCAGAGTCAAGACCAAGACCTGGGGGGGGGGGATGAGACCGAGTCAAGACCGAGACCGGGAGGGGGACAAGGGGTCTGACATGAGTCAAGACCGAGACCAGTAAAATGGGTGTCCAATTCAAGACATGATTGTAATTTTGTCAAACCGCCTTTGTAATAAGAGGTCAAAATGTCAGGTATTTCTGTGTTGATATTTCAGAACAACATACTGTAGATACACAAGCATTTCACTGCACCTGTGATGACGGCTGAATTTGATTTACAAAAGCAGTTACAACGGCTAAAAGATGATGTAGGCTGTCATGCAAATGTTGTTCATGGAAACTGAAGTTTTTTTTCCAGTGGCCCTGACTGTGGCCCTGTCTGTGGCCCTGACTGTGGCCCTGTCTGTGGCCCTGACTGTAGCCCTGACTGTGGCCCTGACTGTGGCCCTGTCTGGGTTTGCATGTTTCAATCTTACATTACATTTATGTTGTAGTTGATTTATGGTGTAGCTGACGCTCCTATGGTACTTATATATATATATATATATATATATATATATATTGTAGCATTACAATTTGTCAATACCAAGCAAAACAGTCGCAATAGGTTGCAATTGTAAACATGAGGCGATAGTAAAATCAGAAAATGTTACTCCTAATATCACTCCGCCATACAAAGACAAATAAAATGGCAATTTTGCACACAATCAACCCCCCCACCCCCCACAAACACACACACACACACTCACACACACACACACACAATTTAGTTGCAACATGAACCAATTATTAAACAGGCCAAAACCTCTAAATAGCATGAACATTATGATTTAATGGGATGGTATTGAACAATAACGTGCGTTAGGTAGAGGAGGGGAATAACTAAAGCAAACGTGTTTTATCTCACAAAATGCTGCTGCTACTTCAAAAATATTAATCAAATAAATTGCGCAAATTATTACTATGAAATCTCTGTATGTTTTAACAACAGCTAACTCTGTATGTTTTAACAACAGCTAACTCTGTATGTTTTAACAACAGCTATCTCTGTATGTTTTAACAACAGCTATCTCTGTATGTTTTAACAACAGCTATCTCTGTATGTTTTAACAACAGCTATCTCTGTATGTTTTAACAACAGCTAACTCTGTATGTTTTAACAACAGTTGCAGGCAGTTGTGCTCCTCGATATTGACAGAAGAATTTTAACTCAATGCGTATTCAACACAACGATCTATCATCTCCTTCTGATAGTTTGTCACAAAACCCTGTAGTGCCAGCAACTGTAAATCTAAAATGTCTCTGTAGAGGTGCATCAGGGGTGAGACCATGACATTGAAGATGTTAACAATCAGCAACATGGGGAAGACAATTGCAGTTGTAGTCAAGACTGGATGACTCGATGGCACAACCAACAAACACCGGGATGGAGCTTGCCAAGATGATCACCAGGTTAGTCAAGAAGATCACAAAAGCTCTCATCTTTTGTGGGTCAGTCGTCCCCTGTTTCTTCTCTACCCCTCTAACCCCCTTAACCTCTCCTGGACCAGGCTGCATCAGCTCACGCAGGATGAAGAAGCAGCAGAGAGAATTTACTGCCACCCGAACGCAATAGACAATGATGAGCACATGACCTGTGGTTTCTGTATACAGATTTAAAGTAATACAATAACATGTGTAAACGAGCGACCTCATCCAGACCACGGTTGAACACGCCACCCTGTACCTCCGGAGTCTGTAGTTGAGGAAAGCCACAGGTTGGGCCACCGCCAGGTAATGCTCCACACAGATGCAGCTCTGGATCAGGGGCCTGCAGGTCCAGGAGAGGTTGTAGAGGAAAGCCACAGGTTGGGCCACCGCCAGGTAGCGCTCCACACAGATGCAGCTCTGGATCAGGGGCCTGCAGGTCCAGGAGAGGTTGTAGAGGAAAGCCACAGGTTGGGCCACCGCCAGGTAGCGCTCCACACAGATGCAGCTCTGGATCAGGGGCCTGCAGGTCCAGGAGAGGTTGTAGAGGAAAGCCACAGGTTGGGCCACCGCCAGGTAGCACTCCACACAGATGCAGCTCTGGATCAGGGGCCTGCAGGTCCAGGAGAGGTTGTAGAGGAAAGCCACAGGTTGGGCCACCGCCAGGTAGCGCTCCACACAGATGCAGCTCTGTATCAGGGGCCTGCAAGTCCAGGAGAGGCTTAAGAGGAAATGTAAAGTCTCCCGTAACATAACATTGTGTATGAGGTAGTTGGTCACTTCAAGCAGACCCTCGACACAGAACACCAGCTCCACTGCAAGCAGGTTAATAGGGAAGACCTGGGTGGGTTTGAGACCTCCAGAGAGACTACCACTCAGAGAGCCAGAGGCACCAGACCAGAGCTGGCATCCCCAGAAGGAAGCACAGGGCCTGGGCAGGACCAGAGAGCACCATCCCAACATAGCCGTGGTAAAAAAACAAATCCCCCAGCTGGAGTTAGTGTGGTTTCCTGAAGAGACATTCATCCTTGTGGAACAATATCTGAGCCCACTGAGATACGAGAGAGGAGAGATTACACAATTAATTAATGTAGGTTTTCAAATATTGTTTGCAAAAAAAATCATGCAATAAACTGATTCAAAAATACATGAGCATAATTTGATATCTATATTTCTACTGTCATGTCAGTCAAGATATTGTTCCTTGTCTCAGAAAGTCTGAATGAAATTATGAGATGTAAAATGGTTAGCCGAACATAACATACTCAGGGATGTTAAAACGTAAAATAACCCACCTAAGTTGTTTTGGTAACTCAGACCTTCCTTTGAGATATTTGTACTTCTCTCTCCTTGAGAACTCTGAGACTAACCCGATGGTATAACACCTACATATATGGGTGATTTAAGCCAACGCACTCTGTCCTGTTCTTCCTAACAAGTCACGTGTTGTGTTATTTACATAGTCCCATCAAAACGTAAAATCAACGAACAAAACAGACAAAATGCATATGCCAAATGTTTCACATTTACACACACACACACACACACACACACACACACACACACACACACACACATGCAATGTCAACCTGCTCAGGGATTTGCATTTGGCCTGAGCAGAAATGGAAGCATCATCAATCATATCACTCAGCACCTGTCTGTCCCAGCCACAGGTTAACCCAGCCACCTGCAAGGGCTGACTCGTTCACTTTACATAATCAAATCATATGGGCTTCAAACATAGACAGTTCTAGTCTTGGATTCCGTCTTTTTATAATTGCATAGTGATTACAGAATAGGATTGCACTTGCAGATAAACCATATGTGATATCTTAATTTAAAAAACATACTGTACATTCTGTGTTTAAAAACACAATTTCTCAAACGTTTTTTAATTAATGTATTAATCATTAACTAAAATAGAGTCATGTATGTCCAGTTATAATAAGATTAGAGTTTCAATCCAATAGAGAGTTAATGTGTGAATTAGTTTCAACAGTATGTTACTATGTTATAATTCAGTAGTACTCAGTAGTAAAGTAATATTATGTAGGCTAGTAAGTAGTAGCTTGTCAATCAGTCATGGTAATGTACTGTAATGTTTTTGGAACCCAAACTCCCAACGAACAGAAGCTTTCTGAGGGCCGCTTGAACACCTTCTCTGCAGGGGAGCAGATCTCTCAATCAGCAAGAGTAGGGCAGGAGATGGAGTTTTGGACAGGGGTAGGGACCATGGGCAGGTGCTTGTCCCAGTCACGCTGGTGTTCTGCAGATATGATGAGCAGCTGCTATGCAAGTGCAATATTGATGCGCTCGACGAGGCCATCACTCCGTGGGAGAAGCGTAGTACTGCGTGTCTTGTGCATACTTAGGTGCTCATCGGGACAAAAATGTCTGCCTTGGTCGCTGTGAAAGGACTCTACAGCGACAAACATGGTGAACATAACCACTGTATTGGGGTTGACGACGGTCTCTGCTTCCTGGTTGCGCAAAGCGCAGAACTCTGTGAGCACCCAGTGGTTTACACTGTCTGTAGCAAGGAACTACATCCACTCCCACTCGCTCCATGGATCCATGGATGCGACAAAAGTCCGCCACATCCCTCTTGTGCTGACTGCAGTAGAATCCCAAGCGGAGGCAGCAGAGGGTATTGGAATCCCAAAGTGTCCTCCATGCATGCCCTGGAACATAGCCTGCCACAATGCTTTGGGGACCACCACCTGCCACCTGTTTCCTCATATAGCTCCTTCCATGCTTGCTGTAACTCAGCGAGCCGCAGAGCCTAAAACTTTGACCACAGCCCTTTGGTTGTGTGTGAGAACGCCACCAACTCTTCCAACTATGGTCTCTGCTCCTCCACCCACTGTAGCACTGACTTGAGATCTGTGTCCTGCTCCTCCACCCACTGTAGCACTGACTTGAGATCTGTGTCCTGCTCCTCCACCCACTGTAGCACTGACTTGAGATCTGTGTCCTGCTCCTCCACCCACTGTAGCACTGACTTCAGATCTGTGTCCTGCTCCTCCACCCACTGTAGCACTGACTTTAGGTATGTGTCCTGCTCCTCCATCCACTGTAGCACTGACTTCAGATCTGTGTCCTGCTCCTCCACCCACTGTAGCACTGACTTCAGATCTGTGTCCTGCTCCTCCACCCACTGTAGCACTGACTTCAGATCTGTGTCCTGCTCCTCCATCCACTGTAGCACTGACTTTAGGTATGTGTCCTGCTCCTCCATCCACTGTAGCACTGACTTCAGATATGTTTTTTATTTATTTTACCTTCATTTAACCAGGTAAGCAAATTGAGAACAAGTTCTTATTTACAATTGCGACCTGGCCAAGATAAAGCAAAGCAGTTCGACAGATACAACGACACAGAGTTACACATGGAGTAAAACAAACATACAGTCAATAATACAGTATAAACAAGTCTATATACAATGTGAGCAAATGAGGGGAGAAGGGAGGTAAAGGCAAAAAAGGCCATGGTGGCAAAGTAAATACAATATAGCAAGTAAAACACTGGAATGGTAGTTTTGCAATGGAAGAATGTGCAAAGTAGAAATAAAATTAATGGGGTGCAAAGGAGCAAAATAAATAAATAAATTAAATACAGTTAAATACAGGAAAGAGGTAGTTGTTTGGGCTAAATTATAGGTGGGCTATGTACAGGTGCAGTAATCTGTGAGCTGCTCTGACAGTTGGTGCTTAAAGCTAGTGAGGGAGATAAGTGTTTCCAGTTTCAGAGATTTTTGTAGTTCGTTCCAGTCATTGGCAGCAGAGAACTGGAAGGAGAGGCGGCCAAAGAAAGAATTGGTTTTGGGGGTAACTAGAGAGATATATCTGCTGGAGCGTGTGCTACAGGTGGGAGATGCTATGGTGACCAGCGACCTGAGATAAGGGGGGACTTTACCTAGCAGGGTCTTGTAGATGACATGGAGCCAGTGGGTTTGGCGACGAGTATGAAGCGAGGGCCAGCCAACGAGAGCGTACAGGTCGCAATGGTGGGTAGTACATGGGGCTTTGGTGACAAAACGGATTGCACTGTGATAGACTGCATCCAATTTGTTGAGTAGGGTTTTGGAGGCTATTTTGTAAATGACATCGCCAAAGTCGAGGATTGGTAGGATGATCAGTTTTACAAGGGTATGTTTGGCAGCATGAGTGAAGGATGCTTTGTTGCGAAATAGGAAGCCAATTCTAGATTTAACTTTGGATTGGAGATGTTTGATATGGGTCTGGAAGGAGAGTTTACAGTCTAACCAGACACCTAAGTATTTGTAGTTGTCCACGTATTCTAAGTCAGAGCCGTCCAGAGTAGTGATGTTGGACAGGCGGGTAGGTGCAGGTAGCGATCGGTTGAAGAGCATGCATTTAGTTTTACTTGTATTTAAGAGCAATTGGAGGCCACGGAAGGAGAGTTGTATGGCATTGAAGCTTGCCTGGAGTGTTGTTAACACAGTGTCCATAGAAGGGCCGGAAGTATACAGAATGGTGTCGTCTGCGTAGAGGTGGATCAGAGACTCACCAGCAGCAAGAGCGACCTCATTGATGTATACAGAGAAGAGAGTCGGACCAAGAATTGAACCCTGTGGCACCCCCATAGAGACTGCCAGAGGTCCGGATAGCAGACCCTCCGATTTGACACACTGAACTCTATCAGAGAAGTAGTTGGTGAACCAGGCGAGGCAATCATTTGAGAAACCAAGGCTGTCGAGTCTGCCGATGAGGATGTGGTGATTGACAGAGTCGAAAGCCTTGGCCAGATCAATGAATACGGCTGCACTGTAATGTTTCTTATCGATGGCGGTTAAGATATCGTTTAGGACCTTGAGCGTGGCTGAGGTGCACCCATGACCAGCTCTGAAACCAGATTGCATAGCAGAGAAGGTATGGTGAGATTCGAAATGGTCGGTAATCTGTTTGTTGACTTGGCTTTCGAAGACCTTAGAAAGGCATGGTAGGATAGATATAGGTCTGTAGCAGTTTGGGTCAAGAGTGTCACCCCCTTTGAAGAGGGGGATGACCGCAGCTGCTTTCCAATCTTTGGGAATCTCAGACGACACGAAAGAGAGGTTGAACAGGCTAGTAATAGGTGTGGCAACAATTTCGGCACATAATTTTAGAAAGAAAGGGTCCAGATTGTCTAGCCCGGCTGATTTGTAGGGGTCCAGATTTTGCAGCTCTTTCAGAACATCAGCTGAATGGATTTGGGAGAAGGAGAAATGAGGAAGGCTTGGGCGAGTTGCTGTTGGGGGTGCAGTGCTGTTGACCGGGGTAGGAGTAGCCAGGTGGAAAGCATGGCCAGCCGTAGAAAAATGCTTATTGAAATTCTCAATTATGGTGGATTTATCAGTGGTGACAGTGTTTCCTATCTTCAGTGCAGTGGGCAGCTGGGAGGAGGTGTTCTTATTCTCCATGGACTTTACAGTGTCCCAGAACTTTGAGTTAGTGTTGCAGGAAGCAAATTTCTGCTTGAAAAAGCTAGCCTTGGCTTTTCTAACTGCCTGTGTATAATGGTTTCTAGCTTCCCTGAACAGCTGCATATCACGGGGGCTGTTCGATGCTAATGCAGAACGCCATAGGATGTTTTTGTGTTGGTTAAGGGCAGTCAGGTCTGGGGAGAAACCAAGGGCTATATCTGTTCTTGGTTCTAAATTTCTTGAATGGGGCATGTTAATTTAAGATGGTTAGGAAGGCATTTAAAAAAAATATCCAGGCATCCTCTACTGATGGGATGAGATCAATATCCTTCCAGGATACCCCGGCCAGGTCGATTAGAAAGGCCTGCTCGCTGAAGTGTTTCAGGGAGCGTTTTACGGTGATGAGTGGAGGTCGTTTGACCGCTGACCCATTACGGATGCAGGCAATGAGGCAGTGATCGCTGAGATCTTGGTTGAAGACAGCAGAGGTGTATTTAGAGGGGAAGTTGGTTAGGATGATCTCTATGAGGGTGCCCGTGTTTCAGGCTTTGGGGAGGTACCTGGTAGGTTCATTGATAATTTGTGTGAGATTGAGGGCATTAAGTTTAGATTGTAGGATGGCTGGGGTGTTAAGCATGTTCCAGTTTAGGTCGCCTAGCAGCACGAGCTCTGAGGATAGATGCAGGGCAATCAGTTCACATATGGTGTCCAGAGCACAGCTGGGGGCAGAGGGTGGTCTATAGCAGGCGGCAACGGTGAGAGACTTGTTTTTAGAGAGGTGGATTTTTAAAAGTAGAAGTTCAAATTGTTTGGGTACAGACCTGGATAGTAGGACAGAACTCTGCAGGCTATCTTTGCAGTAGATTGCAACACCGCCCCCTTTGGCAGTTCTATCTTGTCTGAAAATGTTGTAGTTTGGAATTAAAATTTCTGAATTTTTGGTGGTCTTCCTAAGCCAGGATTCAGACACAGCTAGAACATCCGGGTTGGCAGAGTGTGCTAAAGCAGTGAATAAAAAAAACTTAGGGAGGAGGCTTCTAATGTTAACATGCATGAAACCAAGGCTATTACGGTTACAGAAGCCGTCAAAAGAGAGCGTCTGGGGAATAGGAGTGGAGCTAGACACTGCAGGGCCTGGATTCACCTCTACATCGCCAGAGGAACATAGGAGGAGTAGAATAAGGGTGCGGCTAAAAGCAATAAGAATTGGTTGTCTAGAACGTCTGGAACAGAGAGTAAAAGGAGGTTTCTGGGGGCGATAAAATAGCATCAAGGTATAATGTACAGACAAAGGTATGGTAGGATGTGAATACAGTGGAGGTAAACCTAGGTATTGAGTGATGAAGAGAGAGATATTGTCTCTAGAAACATCATTGAAACCAGGAGATGTCATTGCATGTGTGGGTGGGTGGTGGAACTAATAGGTTGGATAAGGTATAGTGAGCAGGACAAAACTGGCGATAGATTTTCGAGCTAAAGGATAGCTGATGACCACAAACCGTGTTTAGCTGAATACTAACGATTTACCAGTAAAGAAGCTAACTAGCTTCTGAACTAGCTTCTGGATTAGCTTCTGGGCTAGCTTCTGGCTAGCTCCTGGCTAGCTTCTGGCTAGTTTCTGGCTATCTTCTTGGAGTTTCTGGCTAGCTTCTTGGAGGATTACAGATTTGAGGTAAATAATACTTTTTTATGAATATAAATTGGTGAGGCGGGTTGCAGGAGAGTGTTTTGAAGATGAGTTGATGGAAAATAAAAATAAAATGTATGTGAAAAAAGTTGTAAATATATATATATATACAGGACACGACAAGACGAGGACAAAAGACGTCTGAACTGCTATGCCATCTTGGTTTACACGGTGTCCTGCTCCTCCATCCACTGTAGCACTGTCTTCAGTTCTGTGTCCTGCTCCTCCACCCACTGTAGCACTGACTTTAGGGCTGTGTCCTGCTCCTCCATCCACTGTAGCACTGACTTCAGATCTGTGTCCTGCTCCTCCACCCACTGTAGCACTGACTTCAGGTCTGTGTCCTGCTCCTCCATCCACTGTAGCACTGACTTCAGTTCTGTGTCCTGCTCCTCCACCCACAGTAGCACTGACTTTAGGTCTGTGTCCTGCTCCTCCACCCACTGTAGCACTGACTTCAGGTCTGTGTCCTGCTCCTCCACCCACTGTAGCACTGACTTCAGATCTGTGTCCTGCTCCTACACCTACTGTAGCACTGACTTTAGGACTGTGTCCTGCTCCTCCACCCACTGTAGCACTGACTTCAGTTATGTGTCCTGCTCCTCCACCCACTGTAGCACTGACTTTAGGTCTGTGTAATGCTCCTCCACCCACTGTAGCACTGACTTCAGGTCTGTGTCCTGCTCCTCCACCCACTGTAGCACTGACTTCAGATATGTGTCCTGCTCCTACACCCACTGTAGCACTGACTTTAGGACTGTGTCCTGCTCCTCCACCCACTGTAGCACTGACTTCAGATCTGTGTCCTGCTCCTGCTGCTGCCTCCATGTAGCCATGTCGACAGCCTGCAGTTCACAGCAGACAGGAACCCTCACCTGGCATGCTGAGGCACAGACCACTCATCCACGCACAGCTCTCTCTCACGGACCTTTTACTGCCCACAGCGATGGCACTTGTCTGCATTATAGGGCCGGTAGGACATGGAGTTGGCGTTAGCGGGGGGGTGTCCCCGCCCTGTGTACCACTGTGAAGTCTTGTATCTAAAGTTCTTCCAACCAACGTGCGACCTGCCTCTCTGGTTTTTTGAAAGACATGAGTCACTGGAGAGAGAAGTGGTCAGTTCTTACGGTGAAGCACAAGCCCCACAGGTAGTTCTTGAAGTGTTTAATGGACTCCTCTGAAGCGAGGCACTCTCACAGGATCAGAGTAGCGGTGCTCGTGTTTGTTGAATGTGCATCACCACTCTCTGTCCTTATGGCTCCAACTGGGCCAGCACCGCTTGAGGGGGTTGAAGGCATCCTGTCACACCACTGTCCATGTGAAGGCCTCGTGGCACTCCTGTTTCCAGATGAAGGCTTCCTGGAACACCCCTGTCGATGTGAAACCCCGTTCAAACCCTGTTGTAGTATAAGGCCGGGCCAGGAAGTACTTCAGCTGCTGCTGGTGGTCAGCTTCTACTGGTCTCGGACAGCCCACACGTTGTGCTTCATAATGCTGATTCCCTCTTCCCCCACTCGGTGCACCAAGAAGGACACCTCAATGCTCATGAAGTGGCACTTCACAGTGTGGAGCTTCAGGCACCAACACACGCCATTGAGCCCCGAGGGCAGACTGAAAGGAGCTGCCATAGGCCCTGATGTTGTCGAGGTAGACCAGTCACTCCTGTTGGGGGATACCAGCCATCAACCTATCCATCGACTACTCAAATGTAACTGGATCGTTGGAGCATTGCACAGGACCTTGAACTGGAGGAGAAAACAATTTAGAGTGGCACCCGGCAGCAGTCACTATGGAGGTCCAGAGAACCGGGAGGACACCTTAACCAAGTCCAGCACAGCCGCCTGTAGTCCGCACATAATTTCAGCTTGTCCTCCTTCTTAGGAACCATGACCACTGGTGCAGCCCAGGGGCTCGATGAATTCTGCTCGCTGCATCTCCAACACAGCCTTGTCTGCCACCTCCTTGTGTATTAGCAGGATATGGCGGGACGTACCTTGATGGGCCGAAGGTCCCCTATGTTGATCTCGTGCTGCACCAGATGGGTCTAACCCACCTCCTCCTCAATCAGAGCAATATATCTGAACTCTAACAGCAACTGCCACAGCTGTTTCCGCTGCTTGGGGTCAAGAGTTCACAGTTCGTCCTCCATATCTCATTCACTGTGGACAGTCTCCTCTCCTCTCCCGTCTGAGGGAGCTGGACTGGACTAGAAGAGTGGAAGGTTGGCAGGCATGGGTCTCCTCTTCCTTGACTGCCTGAGTAAAGGGGTCATTGGGCTCTGTGAATGTGACATTACGGGGGTGCATGGTTACTGCAAGCCCTCCATGGAAGCTCAGTGTTCACCAGTCCAGGTCTAGCTGGAAGCCTGTGCTCCTAAGTCCAACCCCAGGATTCAGGAGTCCTGCACCGCCACCACCCACACAGGATGATAGACAGTCCTGCCCCTTACTGTAAGAGTCGTTATCCCCTTCTCAGCGGAACTGAGTCTAACTGGTACAATCACTGGTCTCACCAGTGTTACCTTGGACCCAGTGTCCTCCAGGGCCGGGCAATTCAGCCCCTCCACAGTGACAGGGACTGTCACCAAAAGTAAACTGACATTATTTGTTGCTTATTTCTTTACTTCTTAGATGCATATAATGTCCAGGGCATAACCTAGCCTGGTGGAACCAGATTCACATTTTACAATATCTGAAGTGAAATAGACAGGTGAACGCAGCGATCTGATTGGTTCCACCACGCTAATCAGAACCACCATTGTCCACCATTGTGTGTGTGAACAACCAAGGGCCAGGAGCTGATCTACGCTGAGATGCTCGTCAATGGGGCTCTGGCAAAGACCTCACCTCCAGCCTCACCTTTTCCTTGCTCACCAACGGCTGTCGATGGGGAGAACAGAATTAGGTAGGTTTAGTGTTAACTGTTCAAACTTCAGCATAGTACATGTTTGTGTTTTAGATATCACCTATCCCTAACTGCCATAGAGAGTGACTGTGTATTTGTTCACAGATACATGAGATGTTATACATTTTATGAATAGTTACTAAATGATGTATACATTTAACGTAGAACTATAACTAACAGAATTACGGTTAATTATTCAAATTGCGCGCCCTCCAATTTAACCGAATGGTTTCCCGCTAGCGGGATGCCTAGCCTAAAGTTAACTTGGGTTGGAATCAGCCCTCTATGCAATTGGAGAAATCCAGAATCCAAACGACAGACAAATATGTCTGAAGCCCAAATGATTTGATTATGTAAGGTGAAAGAGTAAGGTGAAACCTGTGCCTGGGACAGACAAGTGCTGAGTGATATGAGTGATGATGCTTTTATTTCAGCTCAGAGTAAAATGCAAATCCCTGAGCAGGTTGACGTTGTGTGTGTGTGTGTGTGTGTGATTAGTTTACAGCAAGTCATTTTATTTGACTAAAACTCCTATCAAAACATATCATGAACAAAGCACAGATTAACAAAATGCAAATGCTGCATGCATACACACACACACACAGATGGGATTTCAACTTGGTTTGGGATTTGCTTGTTGGCCTAAGCATCGAACTCAGCTCCTGTCTGTCCCAGCCACAGGTTAATATGTAGAGTGTTGATGTGTTGTGTAGTTCATTTTAAAAGTATGGTACTATGTTATAATTCAGGTGTAAAGTAATATTATGTAGGCTCGTAAATAGTAGCTTGTCATTCAGTCATGGTAATGAATACAGGTGGGATGGACCCTCATGAACCAGGGAAGACGAAGACGATAGGTCACTGGATTGATGCGCCGTAGAACCTTGAATGGCCCAACGTACCAGGGAGCCAACTTCCTAGATTCAACGCATAGAGGCAGACCCCTAGTAGACAACCAGACCATCTGGCATGGACACAGGAGGGGACTCGACGGTTAACCTGTCGTTGAACCTGAGTTGAGGACCTCAGGAGCGGAAGGAAATATCACTTCAATCTCCTGATCTATAAACTGGGGGGCTGGTAACCGTACAACATCAGGAATGGTGATTGGCCAGTGGAGGAATACTGGAGGTTGGGTGCGTACTTCACCCAAGGAAGGTGCTGACTCTAAGTGGCGGGGTTGGCAGCACCGTTAAGATCCTGTTTCACCCGCTCAGTTTAACTGTTGGACTGAGGGTGATAACCTGAGGACCTGAGGACAGACTGGCTGATGACCCCAGAAGAGCACAGAATGCCCTCCAAAATCTGGAGGCAAACTGGGGACCCTGGTAGGAGACTATATCCAGAGGAAGTCCATGAAGGCGGAACGGAAATCGTGCTGAATGACTAGCTGAGCAGTCTCATGGGCAGATGGAAGCTTAGGCAGCGGAATGAAATGTGGCACCATGGAAAAGCAGTCCACAATGACCAGGATGACCATGAGTCCCTCTGAGGATGGAAGGCCCGTGATGAAATCCATAGTGAGATGGGACCAGGGTCGAGAAGGTGTAGGCAGCGGATGAAGAAGCCCCAGAGGCTGCTGACGAGGAGTCTTGTTCCGGGTGCAGGTCGGACAAGCAGCAATGAAGGTCAGAGTGTCCGCCTCCGCCGAGGGCCACCAAAACATCATCAAAAGCTCTAGCATTCGCTGCCCTCCCGGGTGAAACGCGACAAGTGAGCCCACTGAAGTACCTTGGACCGTGTCCCAAGAGGAACAAAAAGTCTGTTAGTTGGACAGCCGTCTGGAGCTGCCTCCCTACCTTGCACCTCCCTCACTACAATCTCTATACCCCAGGACACCGGCGCGAGGATGAGCGACCTGGGGATGACGGATTCAAGCGGCCGATCCTCACTGGTGCTGGAGAACTGGCGAGAATGGGCATCCGGCTTCACGTTCTTAGACCTCGGACGGTACGATGACATGGATCTGATCAAAGTGAAGAAAAGAGCACAATGAGCCTGTCGGTGATTGAGGTGTTTAATATCCTGGATGTAGGCCAGGTTCTTGTGGTCAGTCCAAACCGTAAAGGGATGTTCTGAGCCCTCCAACCAGTGCCGCCACTCCTCCAAAGCCAGTTTGACCGCGAGAAGGTCCCAGTTGCCGACATCATAGTTCCTCTCCGCTGTAGTGAGACGCCTGGAGATTAAGGCACAGACAGGGATAAGGCTTTTGGTCTTTCACCGAGCGCTGAGACAGAACTGCACCCAAGCCCATGTATGAGGCATCCACCTCTACCACGAATGGAAGAAAATGATCCGCATGAACAAGAATGGGTGCGGCAGAAAACCGACATTTCAGGTACTGGAACACCTTCTCAGCAGCAGAGGTCCAATATACATGCCCAGCCGAGCCCTTGACGAGTGTTGTCAGTGGCGTCGCCACAGCATTAAAGTTTCTCACAAATCTTTGGTAGAAATGAGCAAATCCCCCAAAAAGCTGAACTTGCTTGACCATGCTGGGCCGCGGCCAGTTTACCACTGCTCCTACCTTTTGGGAGTCCATCTGTACACAGCCCTGAAATACAATGTACCCCAGGAAGGAGATCTGAGGAATGTGAAAATCACACTTTTCGTCCTTCACAAACAGGTGATGAGCGAGGAGTCTTTGAAGAACATGGCGGACATGTTCAACCATGGACTTGGAGAAGATGAGGATGTCATCCAGATACAAAAACACACTGATGAAATAAGTCGTACAGCACATCATTAACCAGGGCCTGGAAACGGCTGGAGCATTAGTAAATCCAAAAGGCATGATTCGGTACTCATAATGTTCATTGGGATTGTTGAATGCTGTCTTCCACTCATCTCCCTGTAGGATGCGCACCAGATTGTACGCGCTCCGTAAATCCAATTTAGATAAAACCGTAGCTCCCTGGAGCCTCTCGAAAGCTGGGGACATAAGAGGAAGGGTTTGGTGGGTGTGGCAATGTGTCTGGTGGGTGTGGCAATGTGTCTGGTGGGTGTGGCAATGAGATGCCACGCCTTCAGCGTTACCCTATCTATAACCCAACCACTCCCAATCTTTCAGCTGGCGTTCAGTAAAATAGTCACCTATCTGTAGAGATAACAGTGATAACACGATATAGAGTGTTATTGTGTGAAATTTGTTGTTAGTTTTAATAGTATGGTACTATGTTATAATTTGATAATAAAGTATTATTATGTAGGCTGGTGAATAGTAGCTTCTCATTCAGTCATGATAACGTGTATAAAATAGCGACTGCCCATCCATAACGAATACAGTGGGGCAAAAAAGTATTCAGTCAGCCACCAATTGTGCAAGTTCTCCCACTTAAAAATTTGAGAGAGGCCTGTAATTTCCATCATAGGTACACTTCAACTATGACAGACAAAAAAAAAATCCAGAAAAATCACATTGTACGATTTTTTATGAATGTATTTGCAAATTATGGTGGAAAATAAGTGTGACATGGGAGAACTTCGTAAGGTCTTAGTGGGTCTCTCCCACCCATACAGGAGGGCAGATCCCGCTCAGCCCAGTCCAAGATTTTCTCTGTCCTGTCAGCCCAATTGCAGAACCAGCTAAAATAACATTTTATTTGGCCTATGGTAGAGAAATTAACATTACATTCTTTGGCAACAGCTCTGATGGACATTCCTGCAGTCAGCATGCAAATCGCACTCTCTCTCAAAACGTGAGACATCTGTGGCATTTGTGCACAGTAATCAGCTTTTTGTGAACATGGAACATTTCTGGGATATTTTATTTCCGGGCATAAAACATGGGATCAATGCTTATTAAAACCTCTCTGGTTCCAGCACCTCAAAAACGGCCAGTGAAATTGCAGGGCGCCAAATTCACAACAACAGAAATGCCATAATTCAAATCCCTCAATCATACAAGTATTATACACCATTTTAAAGATAAACTTCTTGTAAATCCATCCACAGTGTCCAATTTCAAAAAGGCTTTACTGCGAAAGCACAGCATGCTTGTTAGGTCAGCGCCTAGTGACAGAAAACCAAACAGCCATTTCCCAGCCAAGGAGAGGGCTCACAAAAGTCAGAAATAGCAATTAAATTAATCACTAACCTTTGATGATCTTCATCAGATGGCACTCCCAGGACTCTATGTTAGACAATAAATGTGTGTTTTGTTCGATAAAGTTCATCTTTATGTCCAAAAACCTCATTTGAAATTATGTTCAGAAATGCATTGTCTCAAACAAACATCCGGTGAAAATGCAGAGAGCCACATCAAATTACAGAAATACTCATCATAAACATTGATCTAAGATACAAATATTTAACCACCAATTAAAAACATCCTAAAGATTGATTCTATACATCGCTTAACATGTTTCTACGGACTGTAACGGAACCTTTGGATTTTTTGTCTGCTCCTAGTGAATACGCTTCATGAGTTTGGATTTGTGTATAGAACACACTAACAAAAGAAGGTATTTGGACATGAATGATGGACATTATCGAACAAAACAAACATTTATTGTGGAACAATAAGGTTCCTGGGAGTGCATTCTGAAGTAGATCATCAAAGGTAAGTGAATATTTATAATGCTATTCTGACATCTCCAACATGGCGGATATCTTTATGGTTGTTTTGGGCTCTGAGCACCGTCCTCAGTTTATTTCATTTCCGGTAAAGTATTTTTTTTTAAATCTGACACAGCGGTTGCATTAAGGAGAAGTTTATCTAAAGTTCCATATATGATACTTGTATTTTCATCAAAATGTATGAGTATTTTTGAAAATTGATGTGGCTCTGCAAAATCACTGGATATTTTTGGTAATATAAACTTTATCGAACAAAACATAAATATATTTTGTAACATGAAGTTCTTTGAGTGTCATCTGATGAAGATCATCAAAGGTTAGTGAATAATGTATCTCTATTTCTGCTTTTTGTGACTCCTAACTTTGGCTTGAAAAATGGCTGTTTTTCTGTGAATAGGCACTCACCTAACATAATAGTTTAGTGTGCTTTCGGCGTAAAGTCTTTTTGAAATCAGACACTGTGGTGGGATTAACAAGAAGTGTATCTTTAAAATGGTGTGAAATACTTGTATGTCTGAGGAATATTAATTATGAGATTTCTGTTGTTTTGAATTTGGCGCCCTGCACTTTCACTGGCTGTTGTCATATCGATTCCATTAACATGCTGTGTTCATAGTTTTGTTCAGTGTCCATAGTATTAGCACTCCAGATGTATTACCTCTACTAATTAAGACCATGATAAACAAACAAAAACTTGTTCGAGAATGTGTCTGTGTTTGAACAAATATTGTATAGTTTTTTTATGAAGATATCACATATTGTTAACCTGTAAGTACAAATCTATACTGCATTCAAAATGCATTTAGAAAGAGATCCAGGATCCAAACAACAGACTAATACTGTGTACAGTGACTTGCAAAAGTATTCACCCCCCTTGACATTTTTCCAATTTTGTTGCATTACAACCTGTAATTGAAATATATTTTTGGGTGGGTTTGTATCATTTGATTTACACAACATGTATAATACCACTTTGAAGATGTAACATATGTTGCATTGTGAAACAGACAAAAAACTGAAAACTTAAGCATGCATAACTATTCACCCCACCAAAGTCAATACTTTGTAGAGGCACCTTTTGCAGCAAATACAGCTGCAAGTCTCTATAAGCTTGGCACATCTAGCCACAGGGATTGTTCAAGGCAAAACTGCTTCAGCTCCTTCAAGTTGGATGGGTTCCACTGGTGTGCAGCAATATTTAAGTCATACCACAGATTCTCAATTGTATTGAGGTCTGGGCTTTGACTAGGCCATTCAAAGACATTTAAATGTTTCCCCTTAAACCCCTGAAGTGTTGCTTTAGCAGTATGCTTAGGGTCATTGTCCTGCTGGAAAGTGAACCACTGTCCCACTGTCAAATCTCTGGAAGACAGAAACAGGTTTCTCTCAAGAATGTCCCTGTATTTAGCACCATCCATCATTCCTTCAATTCTGACCAGTTTCCTAGTCCCTGCAAATGAAAAATATCCCCACAGCATGATGCTGCCACTACCATGCTTCACTGTGGGGATGCTGTTCTCCGGATGATGTGAGGTGTTGGGTTTGCGCCAGCGTTTCCCTTGATGGCTGGAAAGCTAAATCTTTGTCTCATCTGACCAGAGTACCTTCTTCCATATGTTTGGGGAGTCTCCCACATGCCTTTTGGCTAACACCAAATGTGTTTGCTTATTTTTTCTTTAAGCAATGGCTTTTTTTCTGGCCACTGTGTGGAGTGTACAGCTTAAAATGGTCCTATGGACAAATACTCCAATCTCCTCTGTGAAGCTTTGCAGCTCCTTCAGGGTTATCTTTGGTCTCTTTGTTGCCTCTCTGATTAATGCCCTCCTTGCCTGGTCTGTGAGCTTTGGAGGGCAGCCCTCTCTTGGCCGGTTTATTGTGGTGCCAGGTTCTTTCCATTCTTTAATAATGGATTTAATGGTGCTCAGTTCAAATGTTCTTATTTTTTCATAACCCAACCCTTTATGTACTTTTCCACAACTTTGTCCCTGACCTGTTTGGATAGCTCCTTGGTCTTCTTGGTGCTCCTTGCTTGGAGGTGCCCCTTGCTTAGTGGTGTTGAAAACGGAGGTGTTTATATACTGAGATCATGTGACAGATCATGTGAAACTTAAATAAAGTCCACCTGTGTTCAATCTAACTAATTATGTGACTTCAGAAGGTAATTGTTTAGACCAGATCATATTTAGGGGCTTCAAAACTAAGGGGATGAATACATATGCAGGCACCACCTTTCCGTTTTTGTTCAATTTCACTGCACCAATTTTGACTATTTTGTGTATGTCCATTACATGAAATCTAAATAAAAATCCATTTCAATTACAGGTTGTAATGCAACAAAAAAGGAAAAATGCCAAGGGGGTTGAATACTTTTGCATGGCACTGTATGTCTAAAGCCCATATGATTTGATTATGTAAGGTGAAAGAGTCAGTCCTTGCAGGTGGCTGGGCTAACCTGTGGCTGGGACAGACAGGCGCTGAGTGATATGAGTGATGTTGCTTTCGTTTCTGCTCAGGCCAAAATGCAAATCCCTGAGCAGTTTGAAATTCCATCTGTGTGAGTGCATGCAGCATTTGCATGTTGATCTGCGTTTTTATCATTCATGATACGTTTTGAATTCTAGTCAATTAAAATTAGTCGCTATTAACTGATCATGCAATGGTGCACTTTTTTTTCCGCTTGTAAGTTGTCTCCTCTCTGGGATGTCTATTTCCATAATTATTTTGTGTTTTGGTCATATAACTTCTGTGGATATGAGTGCATTAGTTAAGTCAGTTGATGAACAACATAAAAGGGACCAACCAGCTGAGTTTGAGCCTTTTAGCTTTTTTTTATGTGTGCATCTCAACATGATCCCCGGTGGTATCCATGGAGATGCAGGACTCAAATGTCCACTAACCAGCCAGCCAGAGAGGAGAGGGAGAGAGAGAGAAAAGCTTAGCCTTGATAGCTAGCTACTTATTTGAGAGGCAATGACAACATGTCAGTCAGTGTGTGGGGAGGAAGATGTAACACAGAGGCTCAAATACATTTCCATAATGCTGCTGTGTGAACTTCATAAACTCACACCAAAGATTGCATTCTGTATTGTGGTAGTTCTGGCTGCACTGGCTAAATCTCTGACTTGTACGGCACTGATCTCAACTGCAAGGCTCTACAGAAGGTGTCAAGAACAGCCGAGTCTATTAATGGGGGCGAACCACCAGCCATCCAGGACATTCATACCAGGCGGTGTCTGAGGAAGTCCCAGAAAATTGTCGAAGACTTCAGCCACCCCAGGCACAGACCGTTCTCGTCTGACAGGTGGTATATGAACATCAGGTCTCGGACCAACGGATCCAAGACAGCTTCTATCTCCAAGCAAAATACTGCTGTACAGCTAATCAATGGCTGTCTATGGGCTTTGACTAGGCCATTCCAAGACATTTAAATGTTTCCACTTGAATGCTGCTTTAGCAGTATGCTTAGGGTCATTGGCCTGCTGGAAGGTGAACCTCCGTTCCAGTCTCATATGTCTGGAAGACTGAAACAGGTTTCCCTCAAGAATTTCCCTGTATTTAGCGACATCCATGATTCTTCAATTCTGACCAGTTTCCCAGTCCCTGCCGATGAAAAACATTCCACAAGCATGATGCTGACACCACTATGCATCACTGTGGGGATGTTGTTCTCGGGGTGATGAGAGGTGTTGGGTTTGCGCCAGACATAGCGTTTTCTTTGATGGTCAAAAAGCTTAATTTTAGTCTCATCTGACCAGAGTACCTTCTTCCATATGTTTGGGGAATCTCCCACATGCCTTTTGGTGAACATCAAACATAGTTGCTTATTTTTTTCTTCATTCAATGGCTGATTTCTGGCCACTCTTCCATGAAACCCAGCTCTGTGGAGGGTACGGCTTAATGTGGTCCTATGGAGAGGTACTCCAATCCCCGCTGTGGAGCTTTGCAGATCCTTCAGGGTTATCTTTGGTCTCTTTGTTGCCTCTCTGATTAATGCCCTCCATTCAAGGTCCATGAGTTTTGGTGGGCGGCCCTCTCTTGGCAGGTTTGTCGTGTTGCCACTTCACCAATTTGGACTATTTTGTGTATGTCCATTACATGATATCAAATAAAAATAATTAAAAAAAAACAGGTTGTAATGCAACGAAATAGGAAAAACGTCAAGGGGGAGGAACACTTTTGCAAGGAACTGTGAATGGATTTGGCTATTTAAGCCACACCCATTGCTGACAGGTGTATAAAAGTCAGGATGCTCTCGATGGTGCAGCTGTAGAACCTTTTGAGGGTCTGGCGATGACATGCTAAATCATTTCAGTTCCCTGAGGGGGAAAATATTTTGTCATGCCCTCTTCACGACTGTCTTGGTATGTTTGGACCATGATAGTTCGTTGGTGATGTGGACACCAAGGAACGTGAAAGTCTCGACCCGCTCCACTACAGCCCCGTCAATGTTAATGGGGGCCTGTTCGTTCCGCTTTCCTGTAGTCCACAATCAGCTCTTTTGTCTTGCTCATTGAAGGAGATGTTGTTGTCCTGGCACCACAGTGCGAGTTCTCTGACCACCTCCTTATAGGCCGTCTCCTCGTTGTCAGTGATCAGGCCTACCACTTTTGTGTTATTAGCAAACTTAATGATGGTGTTGGAGTTGTGTTTGGCCATGCAATCGTGGGTGAACAGGGAATACAGGAGGGGACTAAGTACACACCCCTGAGGGGCCCCAGTGTTAAGGATTAGCGTGGCAGACGAGTTGTTGCCTACTCTTACCACCTGAAGGTAGCCCATCAGAAAGTCCAGGATCCAGTTGCAGAGGGAGGTGTTTAGTCGCAGAGTCCATAGCTTAGTGATGAACTTCGTGGGAGCTATGGTGTTGAATGCTGAGCTGTAGTCAATGAACAGCATTCTCACATACTGTAGGTGTTCCTTTTGTTCAGGTGAGAAAGGGCAGTGTGGAGTGCGATTGAGATTGCATCATCTGCGGACCTGTTGGGGCGGAATGCGAATTGGATTGGCTCTAGGGTGTCAGGGAGGATGCTGTTGATGAGCCATGACCAGCCTTTCAAAGCACTTCATGGCTACCAATGTGAGTGCCACGGGGCAGTAATCATTTAGGCAGGTTACCTATGCTTCCTTGGGCACAAGGACTATGGTGGTCAGCTTGAAACATGTAGGTTTTACAGACATTGGTCAGGGAGAGGTTGAAAATGTCAGTGAAGACACAGTTGGTCCACGCATGCTTTGAGTACATGTCCTGGTAATCCATCTTGCCCAGTGGCTTTGTGAATATTGACCTGTTTAAAGGTTTTGTTCACATCGGCTAACAAGAGGGTTATCACAGTCATCCAGAACAGCTGGTGCTCTCGTGCATGCTTCAGTGTTGCTTGCCTAGAAGCAAGCATAAAAGGCATTTAGCTCGTCTGGTAGACTTGCGTCAATGGGCAGCTCGTATCTAGATTTCTCTTTGTAGTCCGTAATCATTTTCAAGCCCTGCCACATCCGACGAGCGTCAGAGCCGGTGTAGAAGGATTCAATCTTAATCCGGTATTGACACTGCTTGTTTGATGGCTCATCTGAGGGCATAGCAGGGTTTCTTATAAGCGTCCGGATTCGTCTCCCGCTCCTTGAAAGCGGCAGCTCTAACCTTTAGCTCAATGCGGATGTTGCCTGTAATCCATGGCTTTTGGTTTGGATATGTGCGTACAGTCACTGTGGGGACGATGCCATCGATGTACTTATTGATGAAGCCGATGACTGAGGTGATGTATTCCTCAATGCCATTGGATGAATCCCGGAACATATTCCAGTCTGTGCTAGCAAAACAGTCCTGTAGTGTAGCATCCGCGACATCAGACAACTTCCGTATTGTGCTGGTACTTCCTTCTTCAGTTTTTGCTTGTAAGCAGGAATCAGGAGGATATCATTATGGTCAGATTTGCCAAAGGTAGGGCGGGGAGAGCTTTGTATGCATCTCTGTGTGTGGCCACCTTTTCCAAATGTCAGTTCGTCAAAATTCTGCCACGCTACAGCTACTGTAAGCGCTGTTATTTGTTATTTTATTTAAGTTGAAATGTCTCAGTGCAACAACCACTCCGCCGTGATGTGGTAGGCCACAGAAGCTCACAGAACAGGACCGCCGAGTGCTGAAACGCGGGAAAAATGGCTATCCTCGGTTGCAACACTCACTACGTAGGTCGAAAATTGCCTCTGGAAGCGACGTCACCACAAGAACTGTTCGTCAGGACCTTCATGAAATGGTTTTCCATGGCCGAGCAGCAGCACAGAAGCTTAATATCACCATGTGCAATGGCAAGTGTCAGCTGGAGTGGTGTAAACTGGCTTAAAACCTCTTAGGGTCCCCTCAAGCTCGAATCCCGTTTCCAGGATAGATTTGACAACATCCGGTGAAATTGCAGAGTCACAAATTCAAACTACAGAAATATAAATATTCATATAAATACAAGTGTAATACATCAAAATAAAGCTTAACCTCTTGTTAATCCAGTCGCTGTGTCAGATTTCAAAAAGGCTTTACGGTGAAAGCACACAATGCGATTATCTGAGGACAGCGCCCGAAATACAAAAAAATGAAAAAAAAAATTCAACCAGGAAAATGCGACACGAAAGTCATGAAATAGCAATAAAACAAATTGCTTACCTTTGAAGATCTTCATATTTTTGGAATCTAAAATGTCTCAGTTACACAATGAATGGTCGTTTTGTTCGATAAAGTCTTCTTCTTTTTGTCCCAAAAATGTCCATGTATTTGTCGCGTTTGATTCAGAAATCCACCGGTTCCAATTCGCAAAAAATGCCTACAAAGTATCTAATAAGTTACCTGTAAACTTGGTCCAAACATTTAAACAACATTTTTAATCCAAACTCAGGTACCCTAAAATGTAAATTATCGATCAAATTTAAGACGGAATAATCTGTTTGCAATACCGGAGAAAAACAACACTGAGCACGCTCCTTTTCACATGCACCAAAAGACTAGAGACCTTCTGAGTGACACATGGAAACAATAGGACTACTTCTTCATTTCTCAAAAGAAAAACATAAAAAATGTCTAAAGACTGTTGACATCTAGTGTAAGCAATAGGGCCCTAATAAGTCAGGTTGCCCATAGAAAAGCATTGGAAAACACAATGACCTCAAAAAATGTTTTCCCTGGATGGATTGTCCTCAGGGCTTCGCCTGCCAAATCTGTTCTGTTATACTCACAGACATTATTTTAACAGTTTTAGAAACTTTAAAGTGTTTTCTATCAGAAGCATACCATAGCTTCTGGGCCTCAGTAACAGGCAGTATACTATGGGCACGCTTTTCATCCGGACGTCAAAATACTGCACCCTAACCTTAACAAGTTGTATGTGTCTTCACGTATTGCAAATCATGTGAAAGGATGTGTTGATTAATAGGGAACCAATTCATTGTCTGGGCACCAGTCACTCCCTCCTTCGGCCTTGGGGGAGATGAGGTCTGCGATAGGATGTGTGGGGTAGTGTCTGGAACGATTGCACGACTTCTCTATGTTGCACCTATCTTGGGATATAGTAATGGTTAAAGGACAATGGTTTTTACCTGAGAAAGGGGTATCTGGAGCTGACAATTGATTTATGCCATAGAATGAGCTGGTGTTTTTGTACAATGGGATATCAGGGACGAAATGGGAGTCTGCCTTTGGGGCCGAACTCTGTACAATGAGAACAGTCTGTACAGCAGATACTGTCAACTGTGAATTATTAGTATCTTTCATACAAATTCTAACCTTGTGACCCATTCCACACATATGTTGTTTGTCTTGAACATTTAGGAGAATGAACTTTGCTATAGAAGGTCTTTGTATTCTTTGTCTTGGGGCTCTCAATGAATCACCTATGGGTCATTATCGCAAAGCACTTACTTTACGGCAAATCAGTTACTTGTGTCTCTGGTGTGACCTGCTTTCCTTATTAATAAGTGAACAAAGATTTAGTTTAAGTAGATCTCTGACTTGTGTGATTAGTTTGTCTCCTCATTTGATAATACAGAACATACCACCAAACTGTATTCTGTGCATGTACCAAATAAACTTAGATATGATTTGTGTGTATGTAAATAACGCACCATGTGACTTGTTAGGATACACACAGGTCAGAGAGCTATAACTCTCTCATACACTCTTTCATGTCATTAAAATCAGGTTGGATATCAACCGTCTGCAGGAGAGAACACCACAACTATCGCAAAATCAAGGACTTACCAAAACATCTAGGGTAAGTTATATCACATTTTAACAACACCGAGTATGATATTTCAGGTTAAATGTTTTACATCCCCTCTTGATGATTTCTTTCACACTTAATGAGATAAGGTACCTTCAGAAAGTATTCATACCCCTGACTTTTTCCAAAAATGTTTGTTGCAGCCTGAATTTAAAATTGATTAAATGTATTTTGTTTGTCACTGGCCTACACACAATTCCTCATAATGTCAAAGTGGAATTATGTTTTTAGACATTTTTATAAATTAATGAGATATATGAAATAGCTTGACTCATTAAGTATTCAATCCCTTTGTGATGGAAAGCCTAAATCATTTCAAGAAAAATGAGCTCACTCTCTGTGCAATAATGGCATTTAGCATGACAATTGAATGACTACCTTATCACACATTAGGTCCCTCAGTCGTGCAGCAAATTTAAAATTAGATTCAACCACAAAGAGCAGGGAGGCTTTCAAATGTCTTGCAGAGAAGGGCACCTATTGGTAGATGACTAAATATATGGCTAAAGGACATTGAATATACACTTGAGCATGGTGAAATGATTAATTACACTTTGGATGGTATATCAAAACACGTGACTGAAACTGGAAACGACTGTCACAATTCATGTACTCAGTGGATTTGTAGAAATTAATGCAACATTTGAGGCTGTCTTTCTCTCACCAATTGATTGTACAATTTATACATACAGTATTTATTTTCAGCTTGTGAGTGTGTGATATGGGAGTTGGAGACAGTATTTATTTTCAGCTTGTGAGTGTGTGATATGGGTTGGGTTGGAGACGTGTTTATTTTGACATAAATGTCTAACTTTAAACACCCCCACAGCACAAGCTCTGGAGGCCCATGCGGCTGTCATTGATGTAAAAAATATATATATATTTTATAAATAATTTTGACAGTAACACTCCAAAAAGTAATTCACAAACGATTTAATATCCATACCTACTAGGAAGCTATGTATTTGTTTTCTTGGGTTTCGAGAATGTGAGTGATCAAAGTCATGGTGCCAGGTAGCCTAGCGGTTAGAGGGTTGGTTTAGAAACTGAAATGTTGCTGGTTCCAATACCCAAGCCAACAAGGTGAAAAACCTGTCGATGTGTCCCTAATTTGCTCCAGGTAGGCCGTCAATGTAAATTAGAATTTGTTCCTAACTGACTCGCCTAGTTAAATAAAAAAGTGCCTCAGTCCTTGACTGTAAGGGGGTATTGGTGAAAACAAATTCTGTCGTCAAGGCTAAGACTGCACCGGTGGGACTTACTCAGGACTTGACAGTTCATACAGCTTTTCTATTCTGATCATGGAATTATTTTTTTCTAAATATAAACTAGCTAGCTAGCATTTATGAGGCCAAAAAACATGTTCCTCACATGCTAGGAATGTATTTCCCCCAATGTTATTATGTAAAGTTGCCTCTTGCACCTAAAAACAAGTTTTCTGAATATTTGTGAGGGGTGTGCTGTTAACGTGGCCCAATGTACAGTGGGGCAAAAAAGTATTTATTCAGCCACCAATTGTGCAAGTTCTCCCACTTAAAAAGATGAGAGAGGCCTGTAATTTTCATCATAGGTACACTTCAACTATGACAGACAAAATTAGAAAAAAATCCAGAAAATCACATTGTAGGATTTTTAATGAATTGATTTGCAAATTATGGTGGAAAATAAGTATTTGGTCACCTACAAACAAGCAAGATTTCTGGCTCTGACAGACCTGTAACTTCTTCTTTAAGAGGCTCCTCTGTCCACCTCTATTTTTTTAAAGATTCAAGAGGTGTGAATACTTTAGGAAAGCACTGCACATATATTGCCAACATTAAATTGTGTATTCTCCCCTCTCTCATATCTCAGTGGGCCTGGACATTGTTCCACGAGGATGAATGACTCTTCAGGAAACGGCACTGACCTTGACAACACGGATGCTTGCTTGATCCAGGGCGCTGTTGTGAGCATGATGATATTTTTTGCCAATGGCCTGTGCTTCATCCTTGGGGTGCCATCTCTGGTCTGGTGCTTCTGGCTCTCATTGAGTGGAAGTCTCTCTGAAGGTCTTAAACCCAGCCAGGTCTTCCCTATTAACCTGTTTGCAGTGGAGCTGGTGTTCTGTGTCAGTAGTCTCCTTCTGATGGTCAGCTCCTTCATCGAGAATGACATGTTTCATCAGGCTCATAAGTTTATATTTGGCCTCTCCTGGACCTGCAGGCCCCTGCTCCAGAGCTGCATCTGTGTGGAGCGCTACCTGGCTGTGGTCCACCCTGTGGCTTTCCTCAAGTACAGACGTCGGAGGTACAGGGTGGCAAGTTCAACATTGATCTGGGTGTTGTCACTCACTTTATCATGTTCTTTCGCTTTGATGGATTATGAAGCAATTGAAGATTATGTGCTCGTTAGTGTCTATTGCCTTGGGGTGGTCATAATTTCTCTCTGCTCCTTCTTCATCCTGCTTGTGCTGAAGCAGCCTGGTCCAGGAGAGTTAGAAGGGGGCAGAGTGGGAGAGAAGAAACAGAGGACGACAGACCCACAAAAGATGAAAGCTTTTGGGATCGTCTTAACCAACCTGGTGATGATCTTGACCAGCTCCATCTCGGTGGTTGTTGGTGTGACCACCATGTCATCCAGCCTTGACAGTACCTGCAATGTCACCTTCATGTTGCTAATTGTTAACATCTTCAGTGTCATGATTTCACCCTTGATACACCTCTACAGAGAGGGAAGGCTGCTATGCCAAAGAGTCCCAGAAACACGTTAGACTTACAGTTGTGGATATTAAAGTACAGGTATTTGTGAAAAAAATATCATTATGGTTAGGGGAGGACAGCTCATAAAAATGGCTAGAATGAAGTAAATGCCATTAATTTGAGCCCGTCCTCCCTAGTTAAAGTTCCACCAGAATACGTAGACAAACCTGTCATAATTTAGTACCCATCATCAAGCAACAGATCGTGTTATCACCCAACAGGTGTCATCAGAGCAACAGAACTGTCTACACTCGGTTTGTTGTTTTTATTAAATTGTTCTCTTGAAACAGTTTTGAATCATAGCTTAAGTTTTTATATCTACAAATTCCACGATGAGGTAAACCTTTTTGGCTGAGACCGCAAATTTGTCTGGAACCGGATTCCTGTTAAGTAGCAGGTAGCTGCTAGCCGTCATGAAAACGAGTAGGCTAACGGTAGAAGTGCTTTTATCCACGGCTGGGCACAAATGCTTTAGATGTGACATGAGTGCCACACAATCACAAGATGAAGATAAGTTGGACCTGAACAATGGACAGGGATTTGTCCTCCCTAAATGCACCACCATCAAGCAGTTTAGGGAAGAGATCCTCTGGCTGCTCTCTTGGCTGTGAGAAAATGATAACCTGCTTTCTAAATAAACTGACCTTGCTGAAGCCCAGGCAAACCGAATCTGAGTTAAAAATGCCTCCTATAGTAAAGCTGTCGGTGAGCTGGGATAAGTTGGGCGGCGTTGCTCTGTCCCAATCAAACAGAAAGATGTTAAGCTCAACCCTACGGCCAATGGGAGACTGGACTCTTGCAAGGCATAACAGATTCAGGAGGCAGTCTGGTCACCCTTCATCTATGCCCTAACCCACGGCCACCACAGTTCATTAGGTTCTTGACTCAAGACAGAATTTCCTCGGGCCATCTTCCACCTTCCTGGAGTTTCCGATGCCATCCGCTGTTGCTGGTGTAAAGAGTGAGGCTAGTCTGGCTTGAAACCTCCATCCCTCCTGCCCAAAGCAGTCCAATCCCGTTCCACATTGACCTTCGATGGTGAAAGATTTTGGCCTGCCTACGTTCTGTGGACCGAACAAAATCCACTGTCACCCAGGAGCCCATGCCCAGGACATCAACTCCCTCCTGCCCACATTTCTGGCCAACTGCTATCCCTCACATAGGTTTAATTGAACTTCACTTTAGGCAATGTGAGGAACTGAGGGAGGAATAAACATTTTTATTTATTAAACACCCTCACCAGCACTGGGAAGATAATAGTTATCTCTGGCCACCTGCTGTGCTATTGAAGGGGTTCGGAACGTTTCGGCAACCTTTCAGTTACTAGTCCAACGCTCTAAGCACTAGGCTGTTACCTCGAGGCAGGGACAGAGTGGCCCACACTTAATCAATATAGCACTATTATATGATAGAGCATTCACTAGTAAAACCTTTCTTGTGAATTACCTCATTATTGAGTTGATTGGATATTGCTCACTGAACTATAGCTGTTTTCAGACTGTAGTGTCGCTCTTATCAAAGCCTCCGCCCAGACTACAGCTTTTCATAAAAGGAAAAAATGGCCTCTATTTTTACTAATGCTCTCAGCCTTAAACACATTTATTTTGGATACGTTGGGTCTTTGAAGCATCATGCAGCCACAAGTGCTGGCCATAATCAGGTATAGGCCACCAAAGCACTGCCCCACTTTCTTTACTGATTTTTCTGAACTTTTGTCTATTTCCCTTGACAACTATGATAAAATCATTATGTTGGGTGATTTTAATATACATGTTGACATAGAGACTGACTCCAAGGCCGTTGAATGTGTGAATCTTTTGAGCTATATAGACTTTATCCAACATGTAACTCTACCCACCCCTAACAGCTGCCATACTCTGGACCTGGTTATAACCTAGGGGCTTTTAATTGGTATATCCTCTATTGTTGATGTTGCTTTATCTGAACACCATGGTGTATTTTTTAATACCTTGTTGCCCGCAGCACAACGTAACACTTACCACATTATTAAGAAACACTATCTTACCTCTGAAGTTGATACAGATTTTATTGAGTGTATATGATATTTTTGTTGATAACTTTAATAGCAAATTAACCTGTCTACGATATTGGTTCCCAATTGGGAATCAACCCTCCCACGTTCAGCTGAAACGGTGGCGCATGGAACGCAAAAATATTCGTAAAAATATTTAACCTCCACACATTAACAAGTCCAATAGCTCAAATGAAAGATAAACACCTTGTTCATCTAGCCAGCAAGTCAGATTTCTAAAATGTTTTACGGCGAAAACATAGCACATATATATGTAAAACCACCACCAGACACAGCTCATTTGAATAGCCAAAACATGCAATCAACAAACGCAGGATTAAAAAATAAATCGCTCACTAACCTTTTGAAAATCTTCATCAGATGACAGTAATATGACATGTTACACAGTACATGTTTTTTTTTTTCAATAATATGCCATTTATATCCATAAATGTCCATTTACAGTGAGTTCACGTTCAGAAATTACTCAAAAATGCCCGCAGGAAATCTAGGTAGCGCGGCAAGATAACGTAAATAGACATCATAAACTTTGACTAAATATACATGTTCTACATATAGTTAGAAAGATACACTGCTTCTTTATGCAACCGCTTTGTTAGATTTATTTTTAACGTTACAGAAATCGCACACTATTCAATATGCTGAGACAGCGCTCAGTTCCAAGCTACATTTCTACGTAATGTTGGAGTCAACAGAAACACAGATTTAAGCATAAATATTCCCTTACCTTCGATGGTCTTCGTTCAGAATGTTCTGGAAGGCTTCATACTTACCCAATACATCGTTTGGTTTCAAGTCTTGCGTCTTTGTATTAGCTACTGCTAATAACATCAGCTGAAATGCACCCAAAACGTCCTCTGGTCCGGAAAAGTTGCGCATCAAAACTTCAGAATTACATATTATATGTCGACTAAACAGGTCAAACTAAGTGCAGAAGCAAGCTTTATGATGTTTTAGACACGCAAAACAAACTTCAATTCAATCGGCCATCGTCTGCCCTTCTCTTGAGTGCTGGAACAAAGGAATGGCTGGGACCAATTCGCGCCCCTACGCACAGCCTATTCTCTCGTGGCACGCACTAATTTCACTCCCATAGGGTCAATTCTCGCGGGATTTGAACGATTCAAAGCTCTACTGAAAGAGGACATCTAGCGGAAGAGATAGAAAGTCTCCCCAGAATCATAACTGGTTGGGAAGGGTGGGGGCCATGACGTCAAAGTTGCTCCAACTTTCATGGCCACAAAAACTAGTTTGGAAGAATGCCTGCCCTGTGAGTTCTGCTATACTTACAGACATAATTCCAACGGTTTTAGAATCTTTAGAGTGTTTTCTATCCAATAATAATTTTTATTTGCATATATTAGCAATTTTTGACAGATTTTTTTTTCAGTTTACTAGGGGTACCCAATCTCTCCAAAGGGGGCATATGTCTGCCATATCCTTAACAGGGCAACCGTTAGATCCAATAAAGTTGAAAAGGTCCACATCTAAACAGAGAGTACGGATGAATGAAGAAACAAAACAATTTAAGATACATTGCAGAGCGGAGGTTGTCGCAAGTCAAAGTTGCATGTCCATTATGATATTATGAGAGAGCAACTTGGCATGTATAACAAGGCAATTCGACATGCCAGATGGGATCACTTTTCTAACTGAATAATTTCTCGACCATTGATGGGCTGATCTCCACAGATAAATAATTAGACTGTATTAATCAAATCAAATGTATTTATAAATCCCTTCTTACATCAGCTGACATCTCAAAGTGCTGTACATAAACCCAGCCTAAAACCCCAACAGCAAGCAATGCGGGTGTAGAAGCACGGTGGCTAGGAAAAACTCATCAGAAAGGCCAGAACCTAGGAAGATACCTAGAGAGGAACCACGCTATGTGGGGTGGCTTGTCCTCTTCTGGTTGTGCCGGGTGGAGATTATAACAGAACATGGCCAAGATGTTAAAATGTTCATAGATGACCAGCAGGGGCAAATAATAATAACACCAGTGGTTGTCGAGGGTGCAACAGGTCAGCGCCTCAGGAGTAAATGTCAGTTGGCTTTTCATGGCCGATCATTGAGAGTATCTCTACCGCTACTGTTGTCTCTAGAAAGTTGAAAACAGCAGGTCTGGGACAAGTTAGCACGTCCGGTGAACAGGTCAGGGTTCCATAGCCACAGGCAGAACAGTTGAAACTGGAGCAACAGCACAGTCAGGTGGCCTGGGGACAGCAAGGAGTCATCAGGTCAGGTAGTCCTGAGGCATGGTACTAGGGCTCAGGTCCTCTGAGAGAAAGAGCGAAAGAGAGAATTAGAGAGAACATACTTTAATTCACACAGGACTCAGGATAAGACACGAGAGACACTCCAGCTATAACAGACTGACCCTAGCTCCCCAAAAACTAAACTACTGCAGCATAAATACTGGAGGCTGAGACAGGAAGGGTCGGGAGACACTGTGGCCCCATCCGGGCCAAATAGGCAGGATATAACCACACCCACTTTGTCAAAGCACAGCCCCCACACCAGTAGAGTGATATCTCCAACCACCTACTTACCATCCTGAGACAAGGCCGAGTGTAGCCCACAAGATCTCTGCCACGGCACAACCCAAGGGGAGCCAACCCGTGATTTAACCCACTAGAGCCAATTGACAAAAACCTGCATCAATCTAAGTAATATAATAAAGAAACATGTCAATTTAAGATAGCAATATCTGTTTTTTTGCATTGAAACTTTTACATATTTCAAAAATATCTTAAAACACTTTTTTAGATTTGCCTTTTCTTAGTGTTCCTTTTTAGTCTTTCAGCTTTTATTGTATAGCAAATACTTCTGTTTAAACTTTCATTGTGTTTTATTAGTATTTACCTGTGAAGTGCGTTGCATTAATGTCTTAAATGTGCTATATCAATAAAGTTTGATAGTTAGACACAGTTTGGGGCACTAAAAGTAATGGTTTTTGTGTCAAACTATAGCTAGGAGACGATAGAGAGCTGGACAAATATGTATTCAATTAAAATTGTTCTGCCAATACTGCAGTCGCAGTCTAACTTCTTAGAGCCTGCAACTATAGTTTAAACATATGTAGACACGGCAAGGACTAAAGGCTTAATTTGGTGGCATGTAGCAATTTAATTTTGTGAGATATAGTATGTTAGCATCAGAGTACTTGTCAACTTAAGCTGCCTCACTTGTTTAGCATTTATAGTGAATGTTGGTTTGTTTTACTAGGAATTATACAATTAGTATTAGGCTATATAAGGGATTAGACCTATTAATTTAGCGTTATGATGTAATATGAATTTAGGTCCTAGTCTTTCACTAAGATTACATCATGTTATTCAAATATATGTGGACTGACTAATTATGAGACTTGGCTAATAACATCATCGTTTCTCAACGTTCTAAGCAAGACATGGCACACTCCTAGAACGCAAAAGAAACGTGAAACCCCTGGCATTTAAGGGATAGTTTGGGATTTTGGCAATGAGGCCCTTCATCTACTTATCGAGAGTCAGATAACCTACTATTTTTATTTATCTGCATCCAGTTGAAGGAAGCTGGAGGCAGTTGCTTTCTAGCTGTAACCAAAGACTTCCATTCTTTGTTCTGAGCTAGTTAATATTGGCTCACAAAACTACCCCTAACTTCCTCCATGTTGAACGCAGATACATATACATGGTATACACGAGTTCATCTGACTCTCAGGAACTAGAAAAGGGGCCTACTGAACTATCCCTTTAATATAGCCTATTTGAATGGCGGATGCACTTAAATTCAAGCGTCAATACATTCGTCAAATATGGGCTAGTATAGATGAGTGTTATCTTGTTTTGAGAACTCTTCACAGCATACTGTAGGACCCAAATCCTAAACCTTGGACAGAGGTATAGACACTCTCTATCTTTCAAATATTTGTGTGTAATCTTTCACGAGATGTGTCCCTTTTGGGTACTTCTGATTATCACAGGTGTATGTAAGTATTTCTGGCCCTCTGTGTGGCCTCATCTCATGTAAAATATATGAAACTACTGGTCCCGCTTTAAATTACGTTCATAAACCATTCATAAGCATTACATAAATGACTTACAAAGTATCTACAACCATGTGTCATACTTTATTAAGGTGTGACACAATGACCTGTCAAATGTGACACAATCACCAATGTAAAATGTGACATAACCCACTATGTCAAATTTTATATAAATATGTGCTTTATAAAGGGTGATATGTTGTGCTGAAGGTTGACATAAGTACCAAAGTGAAGTCATATTTGTCAAATTACACCTAATCTCATTCCCAGACACTTCCGCCCAAATGCTCAGAAGGTCTGGTGGACCAACGCATCAAACATGGCCTTGATTACTTAGAGTTAGTTTTAAAATCTCATTTTTGAAGAGAACGTGTGGAAATGGGCTGGGTTTATCCATAATTACTGTGGCTGTGTTAACTATTGAAAACTAGCAAAGGACATAGCGTGATGACAAATACTTCACTCAGTAAGGTCACTCCGATAAAATGATATTGTCACTCCCACTAAGGACAACAATAAATGGTTGATACCCCAGGCCTATATGTGATGTGTGTTCAAAAGCATGGGGATGACGTTACAACAACACACTTAGGAAAATAACAATTGGCTCAGAACAGGGCAGCACAGCTGGCCCTTAAATGTACACAGAGAGCTAATATTAATAATATGCATGTCAATCTCTCATGGCTAAAAGTGGAGGAGAGATTGACTTCATCACTACTTGTTTTGTAAGAATTGTTAATAAGCTGAATGTACCGAGCCGTCTGTTTAAACGACTAGCACACAGCTCGGACTCGCATACCCAACAAGACGTGCCACCAGAGGTCTCTTCACAATCCACTCTACACACATTGTAATATTTTTCTATAGTGGTAATACACATTTTGTTTTGTAGATATGTAGTGGTGTTATATGTTATATGATGTTTTGGTTTTATCTTCAGTTTTTTTTTTTTTATGTAAGTGCCTTAATGTGTTTGGACCCCATGAAGAGCGTATGCTGCTTAGACAAGAGCTAATAGGGATCACATTCCCTCGCTGAAAAGATCAGCCACAAAATGTTAGAACCATTGTAACAAGTTGGAATCAAGCCCTAGTCTCCAGCATGGGAACATAAGAGAATGGGAACCTGGCGCTGTAGTCTCAGGCTGGACTACCCCAAATCATGGTGGCTCTGACACACACACAAACGCCAGCTTGGCAGGTCCATCAACCAATTGAAATTCCTCTCACCACGACAGTAACCTGTGGACCAGAGAGAACCTTCATAAATCATCAGAACATTAATAACCTATTTATTGACCCTGTAATACTTAGTTTAAAGTCAGACCCCCTTGGTCAACCAAACAACAGTGCAGGGCATGCACGCTGAATTAAAGGGCAACTACACTCAACAAGTTTCCTCAATTCTTCCCAGACTTCAAAAGTCATCCCCTGATGTGGTTTGAGCATTATTGTGGACACAGAAAAACAACACAATTAGTTATATTTAAAAATAGTGAGGGGAAAAAAACAGGGGGGAAACCAGAAAAAAATGGGGGACTTCCAAATCCTGTAAAAACAAAAATGAAACAGCTGTGTATGACTGCACTTTAGAATGTGTGTCATCCTGCAGCACAGCATTTTGGGGAAGTTCAGGTACAATATTGGCTATGCACCCAAGATGGAAAGTGGTTGGGCCATTCTATAATATTATATATACTCTATTTAATTTAGCATAGGCTTTTATTCAAAGCCACTTACAGTCCTGCATGAATAAATGTCCAAGGAATCAGACCCACAATCCTGGCTTTGCAATGCTCTAACAAGCTGTATGACATGGTTATAAATGCTTGATAACATTGATAATTATTCAAGCAAAAATCACCAAAAATACAATAGGTTGTCATAGATTATATTGGAATTACTAACATTACAGGAGTTTCCAGTAACTTTGGTAAACTACCGGAAGCTTTGCAACACATATGACCATCATTACATTCTTCTTCAGCGTGTTGGGTATCTTTACTCAGCCTCTACCTACACAGGGCTGGGAAATTTGTTTTTTTGTGTGTGACATTTTTTTTGTATTTGCTGTATAGAGGTAGAGTAAATGTAACCTACATCACCTCATGCTCATACTTCCAAATTATGTATTTTTTGCTTGCTTTCACAAAATGTAAACCAACCAAATATACTTTACAGAACTATTTTAACTTTACAAAAGTGAACTTGTACTACAATCCCGTATAGCATTTCCTTCTCTACTGTTGAGTGATATACCTATATTGAAATGTATTGAATGATTTAAAATAAGTGTGGAATAAAGCAAATCTGATTGATTCAACAGTTCAGGTCTGTCTGTCTGTCACTGAGTACACCATGTCATCAAATATGTATCCCTCATCAGTGATGAATGCACATGTCTTGGCTATTTGTATTACCATTAGGAAAACATGCAAACCCAGACTGGGCCTACTGGATGAAAACATTAGCTTCCATGAACATGGGGACCTGCCTGATGTTTTCATTAGCTTGTTTCATGACAGCCAACATTGTCTTTTAGTAGGTGGAACTGCCTCTGTTTAGGTGTAAAGCCTAAATATTGAGTGGATTCTGATCTTTAACATGTTTGTGTTTTAAAAGGCAACTACACACAGACACCGACTGACACAAATACAATAACATTACTCAACATGTTAGTGTTTTTGGGATCCTTGGAACTCTGAAGGATGCAGTTGTCAGCATTTCAAACCCTTTGCTTGTCTCTCCTTCTACTGGCAACTCCTTATGCATGTACACTGAACAGAAATATGTCTACAAACATTAATTGTTTCGTTCGCTGCAATAATGGTCGGACCAAGGCGCAGCGGATGCTGAGTTCCACATAATTTATTATAAAGTGAAACTTTAAACAAACAAAACAAACAATAAACAAACAACAAACCGTGACTACAGAGGTGCTACGTGCACTTAACTCAAAACAATATCCCATAAAGACAAGTGGGAAAAACAGCTACTTAAATATGATCCCCAATTAGAGACAATGATTACCAGCTGCCTCTAATTGGGAATCATTCACAATCACCAACATAGAAAAAAAAACTAGAACCACATATAGAAATAATAAACTAGACTAACCCCACAGTCACGCCCTGACCCACTCCACCATAGAAAATAAAGTCTCTCTATGGTCAGGATGTGACATTAATATTATTTAATATACCGTATCAACCCTCCTAGTCAGTTATGTGTAACTGTTTCTGAGTATATGGTCACCCTGTTGTGTGTGTGTGTGTGTGTGTGTGGGGGGGGGGGGGGGTCTTCTCCAGACAGTTTAACATGTTCCTTTTCCTTTAATTTTTTTTTTAATGGGCTACGGCCAGACAGTCTTCATTTGTTTTCATTTGATAACTGAAAACAATTGCTGATATTCCCTCATTTATGATTTATTGAGGTAATTACATTGGTGTCAGAAGCAAAAACTGGTGGGTAGACCAAAGGTGTGACGATGATGCTGCAATGACGGAAAGGCTGGCGCTCAGAATTTAAACAAACATGGTAGCCCAGTCTCTGGTCACATCTGTAGCTGTTAAGACCCTGAAGGACTGTTAAGACCTGTGAAAGCCTATTGGCACTCACTGGAAAGAGGAGTAACAGGAGGACACGCACAAGACACATACCACTCCGCTTCACACACAGAGCAATTGTCTTGTGGAGCGCTTCAACAAAATGCTTTCATAGTAGCTGGCCATCATCTCTGCCAAACATCAGGGTCACTGGGACAAGCAACTCCACATGGCATGCAGTAACCACCGTCCAAGACTCCACCTACTGTACACCTGACAGAGAAAGATGATCACCGGGTTTGGGCGGCCCCTTGATAGCCCTCTGTTCTTCAGGGCCGGAGTACGCCTGGAGACCAGGACCGCCCAGAGTCAGCTCACACCTTCGCCAGAGAGGAGCTGTTGACCGCAAATGTGAGGCAGAAAAGAAACTATAATGTTTACTTTGAGGCTGGGGAGCTGGTCTGGGTCTACAGCCCCCTGAGAAAAAAAGAGTGTTGCCCCAAGCTGGACAATCAATGGGTGGGGCACTGCAGGGTCCTGGAGAGCATGGAAGAGGTGGTACACTGGGTACAGCTGCCTCCAAGGGGGGGAAAGGTGGCACTGCCGCAGGATAGGTTAGCCCCCAAAAAAGGGGCCTCATCAATCAAATGTATTTATAAAGCCCTTTTTTACATCTTCCGATGTCACAAAATGCTGTACAGAAACTCAGCCTAAAACCCCAAACAGCAATGCAGATGTAGAAGCATTGTGGCGAGGAGAAACTCCCTAGAAAAGGCCGGAACCTTGGAAGAAACCTAGAGAGGAACCAGGAACCGGTGGGTGATTATAACAGAACGTGGCCAAGATGTTCAAACGTTCATAGATGACCATCAGGGTCAGAACATTATGATGTGCTGTGTACTGTCCGCTCCCGTGGAACTGTGAACCAATGTGTTTGGTGTTGGTATAGCCTCAGCACCCCAGGGACCCCACAAAGCACCAGGGACCCCAGAAACTCCTCTCTCTGGCAATGCCATTCAACCACACACCCACAACCAGGCCCCGCACACATGGCTCCAGGCGGCCCACTCCCCCTGTGCTCCCTGTGTCACTGAGTGATTCACCAGAAAAAAAGCCTGTTTCCGCATCATTTCGCCCCCTGTCCCTGACCTCATCCACTGTCCCCCAGAGTGATAGGCACACTACGTCATGAAGTGGACAATGGCAGACGGAAGGAAGGAAGGGTGGTGCGTCAGGTGCCGCTTCTCCTACATATGCTGTTATTTTATCTAAAACATCAGGTGTACGCCGACCCCAGCTAAGTAACTCATGCAAAGATTTAAAGCGCAGTTATGTGTTTTATCTCCAGTACATTGCCACGATTGTCAGTTATGTAGCTGCTCTACTGATAATCTCAGTGTGTCCTTGCTGGGATGACACATGCTGGGGAATAATCAGAATTAGTTGGTAACATATGTAAGATGTTTTATATTCATCATATGTTTGTAAGTTACTTCTCATCAGAATGTGTTTGTATAATACTGTGGCGGGGTTGCAGTATCTGTTCTATGTCAAGACTAAGTTGCTTGGGCCGGAGAGAGGGGAGAGGTCAAGCGTGTATCTCTTGGCTCCACTATGTCTGTGTGCCAGTCAGTGTGTCTCTGTGATCTTGTCAAGATAGGATGGATTTGATATATGGCTGTTGATATGGAGGATTTGTTTATGGTTCTGAGTTTGAGAAAATAACATAGTTTAGGAGACAAAGCTGAACGATAAATTATGCCTATGCTGTCTGGATATATGTGTCTCAGCTATAAAGGATCTCAGTTGCAATGTGTAAGGGACTCTCAGAGAATTCATTGATAGACACTGAATTGATCTGAGAGTCACAGGGTTGTGATAGAGCTCATATAATTAAAAATTGACTTTGTTATAACTAACTCTGACTTGTGTGTGGTTTGCTCTCATGATTTGGTAAATAGAGGAAATTTCCACGACACACAATCAGTCTACTACCGCAGAATATCAACACCCAACACATTGGTTCACTGTTCCATGGTAGTGGACAGTACACAGCATATCATAATGTTCTGAATAATGGCCAAGTCTATTCCACTCAACCGCTTAGGAGTAACAAACACAAGTCCAACATTTATCGGAAACTGTTAAACTACCTGTTCACTACCCTCCTGCTCTCTGGGGATGTGCAACTCAACCCTCGGCCTAACATCACCGAGCCAGCGATACTCACCAGAGTGGAAAGCAGTGGATGGCCTCGTCCACTGATCGTCGCCGCTGCGGAAGTGGGTGAGGACTAGGGTCCCATGTATTATCTCGACTCACCCGGCTCAAATATGGAATTTGACTCTCCAAACATATCCAAGTTGCTACACACAATCCCTGACTCTGCTTCTGGTACGCAAGCTGTTTTAATTTGTTCCCCACATCCAGTGCAAGTGGAAGGGATAGTTAATTGCACTATCGAACTGCCCCTAATCAAAACTAAGCAAAAATGGCCTAAACCCTGCCGTCAGAAAATATACTTTTTTCAATTTGTCAATCACTCTCGAATCATCTGGGACCCACGAGCTAAGCCCAAGGGATTTTTATATTCTCAGTGTCATTCCAAAAAGTGATCAAATTCAGCATCTTCTCACAGAGTTCAACCTTGACTTCCTCTGCCTTTCAGAGACATGGCTTCATAAAAACTCTCCATATGCTGCTTTGTTTGTGTCTGGCTACAATTGTTTTCAGATTAGGCAGGTTGAAGGAAGAGGGTGTCTGATGATTCACATTAAGAAAGAACATATCTGATGTAAACATATTGAGTGGTCATATGATAATGAACTAGATTGTATATGCCTAAACATTACACTGTCTACCCAAATGTATTTTACCCTTATTGGAATGTATTGACCACCTTCCACCAAAAGTGTGTTTTGATCAGTTTATCATCTTAATGGGAGATTTTAACATTAATTATGGAGACAAGTCTTGTAGGAAACCTCAAACGGATCACTAATACCTTTGACCTTACACAGCTAGTTAAAGGGTCAACCAGGGTGACTTGTTGTTCTAAAACACAGATTGATCTGGTGTTCAGTAATAAACCAGAGAGAGTGACTAAATCATTCAATATGGTTATTGGTTATTGATCATAATCTGACACTTACAGTGGGGCAAAAAAGTATTTAGTCAGCCACCAATTGTGCAAGTTCTCCCACTTAAAAAGATGAGAGAGGCCTGTAATTTTCATCATAGGTACACTTCAACTATGACAGATAAAATGAGGAAATAAAATCCAGAAAATCACATTGTAGGATTTTTAATGAATTTATTTGCAAATTATGGTGGAAAATAAGTATTTGGTCACCTACAAACAAGCAAGATTTCTGGCTCTCACAGACCTGTAACTTCTTCTTTAAGAGGCTCCTCTGTCCTCCACTCTTTACCTGTATTAATGGCACCTGTTTGAACTTGTTATCAGTATAAAAGACCTGTCCACAACCTCAAACAGTCACACTCCAAACTCCACTATGGCCAAGACCAAAGAGCTGTCAAAGAACACCAGAAGCAAAATAGTAGATTGCTAAGATGTGGGTTAAGGTTACGGTTAGCTAAAATGCCAAGTAGTTGCAAAGTTGCATATTAGCTAAAGTTGTCTGTGATGAGATTTGAACACACAACCTTTGGTTTGCTACACACACAACCTTCGGGTAGGGTTAAGGGTTAAAGGTTAGGGGAAGGGATAGCTAACAATCTAACTAGATGCAAAGTAGCAAAAAAGTATTAATAATTTCCAAAATTCCTAATAAAATAAAATTGTCTGTGATGAGATTTGAATAAGCAACCTTTGGGTTAGACATTTGCATTATACAGCTAGCCGACCACCCTCCATTTGTTTTTGCCTTAAGTATCCTTCTGTCTTACGTAACTAAACCAAGCTTAAGATATCATACTAATTTGAGTGCCCCTTATTTACTTTTACTATGGTATCTCTAGTCGAAACCAGGCTGGCTATACAGCATTTAATACAAGTTAAAAGATGACTTTGCCAAGTTAATATTGTAGTATATATTTTTCTGTGGTTACATTTTTTTAAAGCAAACCAAACCGTTAGTAATAGATTGGAATTTTGAGAATGAGGTGATAGCAAAATCCTAAAAAAAATATCAGTAATTTCACTTACATTAACAGCTATACAATGACAAGTAAAATCACAATTTCACATACAACAAATGACCCTTTTACTCCCCCGCCCCCAGACACTCACACTGTTTAGTTGAACCATAAACCATCTATTAAACATGTAAAACTCTTTAACCCCAGATGGCAGGTTAGTTTCCCAGCCAGGAGGGTAGCTAACCAACACGTTGAACGAGAAAGTCATTGGAGTCAGAATACACCTAAATGATCTGAAAGATATATGATTCTAAATGGATCCTATAGTTGGCTAATGTGTTGACATTTGAATTGACGTGCATCTGCCATTAAAATAGCCAATTTTAAACAGATAGGTCGGGAGACCCTTTTTCTACATCCCGAGAGTCAGGTGAAGTCGAGAATACCATGTTCATGTATCTGTGCCCAATATGAAGGAAGTTAAAGGTAGTATTGCAATCCCATGCTAAATAGCTTAGCACAAATACTGGATGTATTCAGGTACAGCAAGCAAGCTAGCTACATCTAACTTCATACTGGACGCAGATACATGAAACTGGAATTCATGAGTTCATCTAATTCTCGATAAGTAAAAAAAAATCGCATAGTATCTATTTAACATCAGGGGTCTATGTTTTTATTGTGTGTACAGTGTCTTGGGTTAGAATGTTGAATTACGATGACAACTTTAGCCAAGTCTCATGCACAGTCAATCCCCCTACATTTGAATATCATTATGTAATCTAGTGACAGACAAGTTCAAAGTAGAACGACTATGTGAAGAATACAATCTATGACTTAATGCTGAAGCTAAATGAATGTGCCTAATCCCCTATCTAGCCACCCCGTCCAAATATGAATTGTAAAATGAGTTAAAGGAACCAACATTCAATATGAAAACAAGAAAAACAAGTGATGCAGCTTTAACAACAATATGCACTGTCTCACAAAATGCTATTGCCACAAGCCACCCCCAAAAAAGTCTTGATAATTATTCAAATAAAAAATGACACCAATAATTATACGCCTATGCCGTGTCTACCTATGTTTAAACTACAGTTGCAGGCACTAAGAAGTTAGACTGCACCGCGAAATTGACAAAACTATTTTAATTAAATGTGTATTTAATACGACACATTATCGTCAACTAGCATTAGTTTGTAACAAAAACCTGAACATTAGTGCCCCCGTCTAACGTGTCTCTGGCCCTCTTCTGCATGGTAGCCTTCCCTCTCTGTAGAGGTGCAGCAGGGGTGAGACCAGGACACTGAAAATGTTAACAATCAGCAAGATGGGGATGAAATTGCAGTTTGGATACACATGGGATGAATGCGTGGCGTAACCAACAACCACCGGGATGGAGCTCGTCAAGATGATCACCAGGTTGGTTAAGACGATCCCAAAAGCTCTCATCTTATGTGGGTCTGTCGTCCCCTGTTTCTTCTCTCCCCCTCTGCCCCCCTCTTCCTCTCCTGGACCAGGCTGCTTCAGCACACGCAGGATAAAGAAGCAGCAGAGAGAAATGATGGCCACCCCAAGGCAATAGACTATGATGACCACGTAAACTGCTGATTCTTCATCATCGAATTGAGGACATGCAAAAGCGAGCGACAGCACCCAGACCATGGTTGAACACACCACCCTGTACCTCCGGAGTCTGTACTTGAGGAAAGCCACAGGTTGGGCCACCGCCAGGTAGTGCTCCACACAGATGCAGCTCTGGAGCAGGGGCCTGCAGGTCCAGGCGAGGTAATACAGGATGCGAAGAACCTTCCGAAACATGAGATTCTTGCTGAGAAGATAGCAGATCACCTCTAGTAGACCCTGGACACAAAACACCAGCTCCACTGCAAAAAGGTTCGTAGGGAAGATCTGTGTGGATTTAAAACCTCCAGAGAGACTTCCACTCAGAGAGAGCCAGAGGCACCATAACAGAGCTGGGGTTCCCAGGAGGAAGCAGAGGGCCTGGGCAGCATGGAAAAGTACTGGCACAACGTAGCCCTGGTCCAAGCAAACATCCCATGTGTCAAGGTAAGTGTGGTTTCCTGAAGAGTCATTCATCCCTGTAGAACACTATAAATGACCCCACTGAGATATGAGAGAGGGGAGATTTCACAATTCATGAGATTATGCTTTAATATATTGAACGCAAAATATTGATGAAATACACTGATGCAGACACACAAAAATAATTAGATATAAGTAGGTTCACATGTTATTTCAGTCGAAACATTGTACATTTTCTCAGAAACTCTGAATAAACACATGAAATGTAAAACAGTTAGCCAAAGATCACATACACAATGATGTTCAAATGTAAAATAACCTACCCTGGTTGTTTCGGTAACTCGGATCTTGCTTCGTAGTTCTTTCTCCAGCAGAAGGCTGAGATCAACCCGATGGTACAACACCTACATGTATGAGTGGCTTTAGCCAAAGCTCTCTGTCCTGTGTTCTTCCTAACAAGTCACGTGTTGTGTTATTTACATACACACCCATGTGGGCATTGATGAATTGAGCATTATTGTATGATTTGTTTACAGCAGGTCATTTTATTTGACTAAAAATCCTATCAAAACATGGAAATACTGAACAAAGCACAGATTTTAAAAAAATTATATGTGGCATGCATGCTCATGCAATGAATCACACACACACACACACACACACACACACACACAAACACACACACAAACATACACACAAAGAAATGCAATTTCAACTTCCTCAGGGATTTGCATTTTTGGCACAAACAGAAATGGAACCATCAACAATCATATCTCTCAGGACATGTCTGTGGCAGCCACAGGTTAGCCCAGCCAGCTGCAAGGGCTGACTCTTTCACCTTACATAATCATATCATATGGACATCAAAAATACACACTATTCGTCTGTTGTTCGGTTTCTGGATCTCTCTTTAATTGCATCGTGCCTACAGTATAGGCTTGTACTTACAGGTAAACCATGTGATATATTCATATGAAAAAAAAATACAATCTATGTTTAAACACATTTTTTAAACAAGTGAAACCTTTTTTTTTAAATGTATTTATCATGATCTAAAATAGTAACATATGCTATAACGTGAGTTATATTACCATATAGACAGTCAATATGTGAAATGTGTACTTAGTATTAATACTATGGTACTATATTGTAATTCAGTAATAAATTATTTTATATTATTAATTATTAATTATATTATGTAGTCTGCCTCCTAAACAGAGGCACTTACAACAGCTGAAAGGCAATGTTGACTATTATGCAAACAGCCAATGAAAACATCATGCAGGTCCCAATGTTCATAGAAAGTAATGATTTTTTTTTCCCAATTGTCCCTGTCTGCATTCGTTTCATAATGGTAATACAATTCACCAAGGCAGGTGCATTCATCACTGAAGGGGGGATACATATTTGATGACATGCTGTAATCTTAAGTGACAGACAGACATGGACGGACCTGAACTGTTGAATCAGATTAGGTTTATTCCCACACTTATTTTAAAACATACAGCAATACAGGTACAAAAGTATCTATATCCACAGTAAAACGAGTCCTATATCGGCATAACCTGAAAGGCCGCACAGCACGGAAGAAGCCACTGCTCCAAAACTGCTATAAAAAAGTCAGACTACGGTTTACAACTGCACATGGGGACGAAGAGAAATATCCTCTGGTCTGATGAAACAGAAATAGAGCTGTTTGAACATAATGACCATTGTTATGTTTGGAGGAAAAAGGAGGAGGCTTGCAAGCCAAAGATCACCATCCCAACCGTGAAGCATGGGGATGGCAGCATCATGCTGTGGGGGTGCTTTGCTGCAGGAGGGACTAGTGCACTTCACAAAATAGATGGCATCATAATGGAGGAATATTGTGTGGATATATTGGAGCAACATGTCAAGACATCAGTCAGGAAGTTAACCTCACTAGGGTAGGGGGCATTATTTTCACCTCCGGATGAAAGCTTGCCCAAAGTAAACCTCCTGCTACTCATGCCCAGACACTCAAAAGTTTCCAAAACAGTTCAAATAATGTCTGTGAGTATAACAGAACTGATATGGCAGGTGAAAACCTGAGGAAAATCCATCCAGGAAGTGCCATTATTTTGAAAAGGCTATTTTTCCTGTTTGCAGTGGAGCTGGTGTTCTGTGTTGAGTGTTTTCTCGAGGTGATCAGCTATCTATTCATCCGGAAGGCTACAATGTTACGTCAGGCTGTATATTTCTTATATTACCTCTCCTGGACCTGCTGGCCCCTGCTCCAGAGCTGCATCTGTGTGGAGCGCTGCCTGGCAGTGGCCCAACCTGTGACTTTCCTCAAGTACAGGCTGAGGAGCTACAGGATGGTTTGTTCAACTGTGGTCTGGCGGTTGTCGCTCACTTATTCATGTTTTATCCCTTTATTGGGTTATGAAGAAATCTCAGATCATTAGTGCCTTGGGGTGGCCGTCATTTCTCTCTGCTGTTTCTTCATCCTGCGTGTGCTGAAGCAGCCTTGTCCAGGAGATGTAGAGGGGGACAGCGGGGGAGAGAAGAAACAGGGGACGACAGACCCACATAAGATGAGAGCATTTGGGATTGTCTTAACCAACCTGGTGATCAACTTGGTGAGCTCCATCCCAGTTGTCGTTGGTTACGCCACCCTGTCATCCAGTGTTGACAATACTAGCAATGTCTTCCACATGTTGCTGTTTTTTAATATCATTACTGTTATGGTCTCACCCTGATGCACCTCCACAGAGAGGGACGACGTCCATGCCGAAGGAGGCCAGAGACACGTTAGACTTAAAGTTACGGGCACTAAAATAACTTATTCTTTTTTTTTACAAACTTTCTCTAGGAGACGATAGAGCATTGTGTTATGCAAACATTGAAACACAACATATTCTGTCAATACCGCAGATCTGGAAAACTTCATTGCCTGTAACTACAGTTTAAATATTTTTGGAAACACGAAAGGTGTTGAAGAATTTGTGTCATTTTTTACTTGATCAATTGTATAAATTTGGTGGTATGTTCCAAAAGTTTTTTGTGAAATACATTACTCTAGCATCAGAGTTGTTGTTAAAACGGCAATACACAATTCAAACAATAACATTGCGGATTCGCATCCACTGTTTTGGTATACGGTTAAGGGATGGGGAGAAACTCGCAAATGTTCAGGCTTAATAACAGTGTTTGTTTACATGTATGCTGCTTACAAACAAGGGAGTTAAAGCTCTTATATTGAGATCTGATAGGGTACGGCAGTTGATCTAAGGTCATGAGGCAATTATAAGTTATATTCTTTAAGAATCAAATGGGAATATATCATCAATTCCGATTCCTAGACATTTAATTGTCCAGAAACGCTCCAACTGTTACCTGCTGCCCTGTAGAGTTATCATTTAGTATTAGCAGGTTAAGTTGAGGCGAGGCGTTCCCCTCAGAACTCCACCCCCCCCCCCCCCCCCCCCCCCGTTCAGCTGAAAAGGTGGCACAGGGAATGCAAAAATATTCTTAGAAATATTTAACCTCCACACATTAACAAGTCCAATACCTCAAATGAAAGATAAACACCTTGTTCATCTACCCAGCGTTTCAGATTTTTTAAATGTTTTACAGCGAAAACACAGCATATATTTATGTTAGACCACCACCAAAACAAAGAAAAAAACGTTGCCATTTTGTACCACAAAAGATAAAATGACAAAAGCAGGATTAAAAGAAAAATCATTCACTAACCTCTTGAAAATCTTCATCAGATGACAGTCATATGACATGTTACACAGTACATTTATGTTTTGTTCGATAATATGCATTTTATATCCATAAATCTCAGTTTACATTGACGCCATGTTCAGAAAATGCTCCAAAATGTCCGGAGGAATTATAGAAAGCTACGCCAGATAACAAAAATACTCATTATAAACTTTGACTAAAGATACATGTTCTACATATAATTAAAAAGATACACTGGTTATTAATGCAAACGCTGTGTCACATTTTTTTTTTACCTTACGGAAAAAGCATAACATTGGAATATTCTGAGACTGCGCTCAGACTTAACAATATTTCTCCGCTATGTTGGAGTCAACAGAAATACAAAATTACAACATAAATATTCTCTTACCTTTGATAATCTTCGATCAGAATGTAGTGCAAGGAGTCCTAGTTCAACAATAAATCGTTTTGTTTCATAATGTTAAATTATTGTGTCCATGTAGCAGCATTTGCTATCACTTTCAGCTCAAATGCCCAAAAAATGACTTCTGGTCCAGGAAAATTTTGCATCAAAACTTCCAAATTACATATTACAGGTCGACGAAACTGGTCAAACTAAGTGCAGAATCAATCTTCAGGATGTTATAATCATACAGATCGAATAGCATTCCAACCGGATCATCCTAGTTTATCTAGGGCTGATTGGAACAAAGGAAGCACTCCGACGCATACGCGCCTTCAAGCACATTAATCTTTTGCGACACTCTTGCACTTTCCTTCCCATTAGGTCAAAGTTCACAGCAAATGCTCCATTGCACTTTCTACTGAATGAGGACATCTAGTGGAAGACATAGGAAGTGTTTCCAGATCCATAACTTGTTGGGAAGGGAGGGGGCGATGATGTCAAATTTGCCCCAACTTTCAGGATTTCAAAACTAGTTTGCAAGATTGCCTGCCCTGTGAGTTCTGTTATAATCACAGACATAATTCAAACGGTTTCGATTCAAACTTTAGAGTTTTTTCTATCCAATATTAATTATAATATGCATATATTAGCAATTTAGGACAGATTTTGATGCAGTTCACTATGGGCACGCAATTCATCCAAAGGGGAAATACTGCCCCCTATCTCTAACAGGTATGGATTTTTCTTCATATGATTTCATTTCAATTTAGGTCCTTGTCTGTCACTAAGATTAGGTCATATTATTGAAGTTTATGTGGACTGAGTGTGCTTTGGACTTGACTAACGGCGTAATCGTTACACTTCATTCGATCCAAGATACTGCACACTCCTAGAAAGTCATTAGTCTCTCTAAACTGGAGTGGAAAAAATATGTTAAAATGGATAGTTCAGGAGTCTGGCATTGAGGCCTTTAATCTACTTCCTGAGAGTCAGATAACATTTTGGATACCATTGTTATGTATCTGCGCCAATTATGGAGGAAGTTAGAGGTAGATAGATTGCTAGCTGTACCCGAAGCAATCCAGTATTTGTGTTAAGCTAGATAATATTGGCCCTCAAAACTGCCTCTAACTTCCTTCATATTGGACGCAGACAGATACAAATGATAACCACAAGTTAATCTGACTCACGGCAAGAAGAAACACTTTCCCTTTGACATTGGATATTTTAATGGCAGATGCATGTCATTTCAAATGTCAATACATTAGTATAAAATAGTAACCACAGCAATTGTTATGATTCGTGCTTCTGGGTTTGCCCACCTGTCTGCCAGCCTACTGGGAACAGAGGTGTTCAACTGCTTCCTGGGTATGGTCACTAACACCTGGTACCTGTGGCTGGTGGCGGGCTGCCCTTCGGTCCAAGTGAACCAGGACAACTTCACCATCAACCAGTCTATCACAGAGCTTTAATACTGTGTCACTGTGTATTTTAGTTGTCAATGTATTAGACATTTGAGGATGTTGAAATGTCGAGTATGAAACGGTGCTGGAATAGTGGAGGCAGCTCCTGTTTTCTTTGCGACTTGCGGTCTCTCTGTGGTTTTAAATCCATAGTTTAGTGTTCCGAAAAAGTTTGAAACATTAACTTGCTTGACTATGCCGAATGTCATGTAACAAATTGTCTGTTACTGTATTTGATCCATTGCATTTGTAAGTAATCAGACCCCTTTACTTTTTTGTTACGTTACAGCCTTAATCTAAAATGTATCATCCCTATCATCAATCTACACACAATGCCCCATATTGACAAATTAATAACAGGTTTTTAGAAATGTTTGAAAATGTATAAAAGATCATGACATTTACATTTGTATTCAGACCCTTTGCTCAGTAATTTGTTGAAGCACCTTTGGCAGCGATTACAGCCTTGTGTCTTCTTTGATATGATGTTACAAGCTTGGCACACCTGTATTTGGGGAGTTTCTCCCATTCTTCTCTGGTGATCCTTTCAAGCTCTGTCAGGTTGGATGGGGAGCATCGCTGCACAGCTATTTTCAGGTCTCTCCAGAGATGTTCGATCGGGTTCAAGTCTGGGATCTAGCTGGGCCGTTCAAGGACATTCAGAGACTTGTCCCAAAGCCACTCCTACGTTGTCTTGGATCTGTGCTTATGGAAGTTGTCATGTTGCAAGGTGAGTCTTCACCCCAGTCTGAGGTGCTGACTGCTTTGGAGAAGGTTTTTATCAAGGATCTCCCTGTACTTTGCTTTGTTCATCTTTCCCTCGATCCTGACTAGTCTCCCAGTCCCTGCTGTTGAAAAGCATCCTCTCAGCATGATGCTGCCACCAACATGTTTGACAGTAGGGATGGATTTCCTCCAAATCAAATCAAATTAATTTATATAGACCTTCGTACATCAGCTGATATCTCAAAGTGCTGTACAGAAACCCAGCCTAAAACCCCAAACAGCAAGCAATGCAGGTGTAGAAGCACAGTGGCTCGGAAAAACTCCCTAAAAAGGCCAAAACCTAGGAAGAAAACCTAGAGAGGAACCAGGCTATGAGGGGTGGCCAGTCCTCTTCTGGCTGTGCCAGGTGGAGATTATAACAGAACATGGCCAAGATGTTCAAATGTTCATTAATGACCAGCATGGTCAAATAATAATAATCACAGTGTTTGTCCAGATGTGATTCTTGGCATTCAGGCCAAATATTTCAATCTTGGTTTCATTAGACCACAGAATATTGTTTCTCATGGTCTTCGAGTCGTTTTCCCTGACCAAGGCCCTTTTCCCCCGAATGTGGCCAGCTCTAGGAATAGTCTTGGTGGTTCCAAATGTCATGCATTTAAGAATGATGGAGGCCACTGTGTTCTTTGGGAGCTTCAATGCTGCAAAATGTTTTTGGTACCCTTCTCCAGGTCTCTGCCTCTACACAATCCTGTCTCTGACCGGAGAATTCCTTCGATCTCATAGCTGTTTTTTTTTGCTCTGACATGCACTGTCAACTAAATAGACAGGTGTGTGCTTGACTATATAATTCAATCAATTGAATTTACCACAGGTGGACTCCAATCAAGTTGTAGAAACATCTCAAGGATTATTGATGGTAACAAGATGGACTTGTATGGTCTCATAGCCAAGGGTCTGAATACTTATGTAAATGAGCTATTCCAGATTTTTATGTTTTTGAAATTTGCAAAAAAAATCTAAAATCTGTTTTTGCTTTGTCATTTTGGAGTATTGTTTGTAGATTGGTGAGGGGAAAAAAACAATGTAATCAATTTTAGAATAAAGCTGCAATGTAACAAATTGTGGAAAAAGTCAATGGATGCTCTGAACATGCCCTGCTGAAAGACCCTATGTGGAAAAGTGGTTGGAGTTTGTCGTTCCTCAAGTCTTTACCAGTAACGCTAGCTGGTGTGCAACGACCGGTAATTTGAAGTGTAACCACTAGATACTGGAATGTCATAACATGTTTGGTATACAGTAACTTAGAAAATGATGTTAGATAAAAAATTGCTGATTATGCAGGTAGTTTGATCTTTTGAAAAAGTGAGTCAGGCTTGCTAAAGTTAGCTAGCAAGCCCAGGCTAGCTATCATTTTAGCTAATGTTAACTTAGCTAGCTACCTCATACAACTTAGTTAGGTCGTTGCTCATAGACGTTTTTACATTTTTTATTTCATACTTCTGGTAATGTGTAACGGTTTTCTTCTGGTGAAAGAGAGGCGGACCAAAATGCAGCGTGGTTAGTTTTGTACATCTTTAATAAAGATGAAAATACAACAATCTACAAAACAAGAAAAAACCAAAACAGGTGCACAAACACAAAGACAGGAACAATCACCCACAAAACCCAACACAAAACAGGCTACCTAAATATGGTTCCCAATCAGAGACAATGACTAACACCTGCCTCTGATTGAAAACCATATCAGACCAAACATAGAAATAGACAAACCAGACACACAACATAGAATGCCCACCCAGCTCACGTCCTGACCAACACTAAAACAAGGAAAACACACACGAACAAAGGTCAGAACGTGACAGTACCCCCCCGCCCCAAGGTGCGGACTCCGAACGCACAACCTAAACCTATAGGGGAGGGTGTGGGTGGGCATCTGTCCGCGGTGGCGGCTCTGGCGCTGGACGTGGACCCCACTCCATAATTGTCTTAGTCCACCTCCTTAGCATCCCTTGAGTGGCGACCCTCGCTGCTAACCTTGGCCTAGGAACCCTAACAACGGGCCCCACTGGACTGAGGGGCAGCTCCGGACTGAGGTAGCTCAGGACTGAGGGGAAGCTCAGGACTGAGAGGAAGCTCAGGACTGAGAGGAAGCTCAGGAAGGTTGATGAATCTAGAAGATCCTGGCTGGCTGGTGGTTCTGGCAGATCCTGGCTGACTGGTGGTTCCGGCAGATCCTGGCTGACTGGTGGTTCCGGCAGATCCTGGCTGACTGGTGGTTCCGGCAGATCCTGGCTGACTGGCGGTTCCGGCAGATCCTGGCTGACTGGCAGTTCTGGCAGATCCTGGCTGACCCGGCAGATCCTGGCTGACTGGCGGTTCCGGCAGATCCTGGCTGACTGGCGGCTCCGGCAGATCCTGGCTGACTGGCGGATCCTGGCTGACTGGCGGATCCTGGCTGACTGGCGGATCTTGGTTGACTGGTAATTCTGATGGATCCTGGCTGACTGGCGGATCCTGGCTGACTGGCGGCTCCTGGCTGACTGGTGGCTCCTGGCTGACTGGCGGCACTGGCGGCTCCTGGCTTGACTGGCGGCACTGGCGGCTCCTGGCTGATTGGCGGCTCCTGGCTGACTGGCCGCTCCTGGCTGACTGGCGGCTCCTGGCTGACTGGCGGCCCCTTGCAGACTGGCGGCGCTGGGCAGACTGGCGGCATTGGCGGTGCTGGGCAGACGGGTGGCTCAGGCGGCGCTGGGCAGACTGGCGACACTGGCGGCTCCTGGCTGACTGGCGGCTCCTGGCTGACTGGCGGCCCTGGCGGCTCCTGGCTGAATGGCGGCGCCTTGCAGACTGGCGGCGCTGGGCAGACTGGCGGAACTGGCGGTAATGGGCAGACGGGTGGCTCAGGCGGCGCTGGGCAGACTGGCGGCTCAGGCGGCGCTGGGCAGACGGGCGGCACTGGCGGCGCTGGACAGAGAAGCTCTGGCGCCTCTGGACTGAGGGGCTCTGGTGCCTCTGGACTGAGGGGCGCCGGCGCCTCGGGACTGAGGGGCGCCGGCGCCTCGGGACTGAGGGGCGCCGGCGCCTCGGGACTGAGGGGCGCCGGCGCCTCGGGACTGAGGGGCGCCGGCGCCTCGGGACTGAGGGGCGCCGGCGCCTCTGGACTGAGGGGCGCCGGCGCCTCTGGACTGAGGGGCGCCGGCGCCTCGGGACTGAGGGGCGCCGGCGCCTCGGGACTGAGGGGCGCCGGCGCCTCGGGACTGAGGGGCGCCGGCGCCTCGGGACTGAGGGGCGCCGGCGCCTCTGGACTGAGGGGCGCCGGCGCCTCGGGACTGAGGGGCGCCGGCGCCTCGGGACTGAGGGGCGCCGGCGCCTCGGGACTGAGGGGCGCCGGCGCCTCTGGACTGAGGGGCGCCGGCGCCTCTGGACTGAGGAGCGCCGGCGCCTCTGGACTGAGGAGCGCCGGCGCCTCTGGACTGAGGAGCGCCGGCGCCTCTGGACTGAGGAGCGCTGGCGCCTCTGGACTGAGGAGCGTTGGCGCCTCTGGACTGAGGAGCGCTGGCGCCTCTGGGAGTGCCGGAAAGGCGGGAGACTCTGGCAGCGCCGGACAGGCGGGAGCACCTGTGTTGATGGGACGGAGAGACAGCCTGGTGCGGGGTGCCGGCACTGGTGGTACCGGGCTGGGAACACACACCTCACGGCGAATGCCTTGCATACTACGCCAAATCAACTGCTCTCTCTCTTCACACTCCCCAATTCTATTAACACCTCCTCGAGTGTCTCCTCATCTCCCATCTGTTCACTCTCCTCCATTCTGTCCAATAACTCCTCGACCCTCTCAGACTCAGACCTCAGCTTCACCGATAGCTCCGATAACATCCATGGCTACTTACGGTAAACAGGGGGAGTTGGCTCAGGTCTGGCTCCTGACTCTGCCACACTCTCCCTGTGCCACCTCACAATACATTTTTGGGGGTGCCTCTCGGGCTTCCAGCCGCTCTGCCGTGCTAGCTCCTCATAATGCCGCCTCTGCTTTCGCTGCCTCCAGCTCGGCTTTGGGGCGGCAATATTCCCCTGGCTCTGCCCAGGGTCCTTTCCCGTCGAGGATCACCTCCCAAGTCCATTTCTCCAAATAGTGCAGCCTCTCCCACTGCTGCTGCTCCTCCTGCTGCTGCCTTTGCTGCTGCTGCTGTTGCTCCTGCTGCACCTGTCGCTTCTCTTGCTGCTGTTGTTGCTGCTGCCTCTGTTTACCACGCGCTTGGTCCTTGGTTGGTGGGTGATTCTTTAAGGGTTTTCTTCTGGTGAAAGAGAGGTGGACCAAAATGCAGCATGTTTAGTTTTGTACATCGTTAATAAAGACGAAAATACAACAATCTACAAAACAAGAAACCCAACACAAAACAGGCTACCTAAATATGGTTCCCAATCAGAGACAATGACTAACACCTGCCACTGATTGAGAACCATATCAGGCCAAACATAGAAATAGACAAACCAGACACACAACATAGAATGCCCACCCAGCTCACGTCCTGACCAAAGCTAAAACAAGGAAAACACACACGAACGAAGGTCTGAACGTGACATAATGTAACTTTATAATTCGCTAAAATATTAGCGAGGCAAGCTAGCTAACGTTAGCCTACGACAGATTTGCAGGGTAGTTCGTATCTCATAAAAGTGTATTCTTTATTGTCTAATGTACGCTAACCCCATTCCATACAAATGTGCTCAACCGTTTCATCCAAACGAGGCAGCAAAGAAACGAATGGGACTGTAGCGATATCAAAATCTGGGGTGTGAACTGCATTTCTATTCAAACGTTGATTCAAACGTCTATTCAAACGTTGTTTTTTTTGTAGATCTATGGTATTTTTGTAAGTCTAGGGTATTGTAGGTCTATGGTGGCCTGAATGGTTCCCAAACAGAGGCAGCTGTTTATTGTTGTCTCTGATTGAGGATCCTATTTAGGTTGCCATTTGCCATTTAGGTTTTTGTGGGTTATTGTATATGTGTAGTTGCATGTCAGCACTAAATGTTTATAGCTTCACGTTCATTTTGTTGTTTGTTAGTTTGTTTAAGTGTTGTATTTAAGTGTATGTATTCCAATCACGCTGCACCTTGGTCTCCTCATTATTACGAACGTGACAAGACCTGACCGAGCTCATTGCATTCTTGCATCCTGCGGAGATGGGTATCATGAAGGTCTTGTCATTGATTTTGTTGGAAAGGGGAGAAATTGGGCTTTTACAATGGTACTGATATAACACTTGATTTGAAGATTATGTTTTTTGGGCGCTAAATATAAGGTATATTGTACGGACCCAGCGCAATGTACAGAAGTTAATTAGTTTACATTGTACAGTAACGGCTACACCGGCCTGAATCTAATCCAAAAATTAGATTTTTTGTCTTCATTTACTATTAGGTTTAGGCATATGGTTAGCAGTGTGGTTAAGGTTAGGGTTGAAGTTAGGGTTAGGTTTAAAATAACATTTTAAGAAGATATATTGTAGAAATGGGTGGGCTTTATGATTTTGACTGTGTTACAAAAAATAGCTTGACCTGAGTTACAGCCCTGATGACACAGACAGCTTTCTTGACAACGTTAATGTGTGTTATGTGAAAAGTTGTATTGAAAAATACAGTGTTTGATAAACTAGTAGGTTAATTACCCAACCAAGCAGATACAAATAATAATGTTGGTTGTGAAGTGCATTATCAAAAAGCTTTGCCCTTTCTTCATAACAAAATGCTATTTATCACTTGGCTGTCTATTGTATCACCCTGTCACAGGCCCTCCCAGTGAACACCAACTCATAAGATGAGGAAGTACATAGTTTATGAGGATTGACTGCTGCAGTTTTTAAAATCAAATCAAATTGTATTGGTCACATACACGTGGTTAGCCAGCCGATGTTATTGCGGTTATAGCGAAATGCTTGTGCTTCTAGCTCCGACAGTACAGTAATATCTAACATGCAATCTCTAACAAATTACACAACATATACCCAATACATTCAAATCTAAGTATGAATGAATTAAGACTATATACATATGGATGAGTGATTTCAGAGCAGAACAGACTACAGTAGAATAGTATAGAAAAACAGTATGTACATATGAGATGAGCAATTCAAGATATGTAAGCATTATTAAGTGAATGAGATGCCGTAGAATAGTATAGAAAACAGTATATACAGTACGCATGAAATGAGTAATGCCAGAAATGTAAACATTAAATGACTAAGATACCATAGAATAGTGTAGAATACAGTATATACATATGAGACGAGTAATGCCAGATATGTAAACATTATTAAAGTGACTGGTGTTCCATTCTTTAAAGTGGCCAGTGATTCCTAGTCTATGCCTATAAGCAGCAGCCTCTAATATGCTAGTAATGGCTGTTTAACAGTCTGATGGCCTTGAGATAGGATCTGTTTTTCAGTCTCTCGGTCCCAGCTTTAATGCACCTGTACTGACCTCACCTTCTGGATGATAAAGGGGTGAACAGGCAGTGGCTCGGGTGGTTGATGTCCTTGATTATCTTTTTGGCCTTCCTGTGACATTGGGTGCGGTAGGTGTCCTGGTAGTTTGCCCCCGTAATGCGTTGGGAAGACCGTACCACCCTCTAGAGAGCCTTGCGGTTGCCGGCGGAGCAGTTGCCGTACCAGGCGGTGATGCAGCCTGACAGAATGCTTTCAATTGCACATCTGTACAAGTTAATGAGGGTTTTAGGAGACAAGCTACATTTTTAGCCTCCTGAGGTGGAAGTGGCACTGGGTGGTCCATTTCAGTTTGTCAGTGATGTGTACGCCAAGGAACTTGAAGCTTTCCACCTTCTCCACTACTTTCCCGTCAATGTAGATAGGGGGGTGCACCCTCTGCTGTTTCCTGAAGTCCATGATCATCTCCTTTGCTGACGTTGAGTGAAAAGTTGTTTTCCAGGCACCAAACTCCCAGAGTCCTCACCTCCTCCTGTAGGGGTCTCAACATCATTGGTAATCAAGCCTACTACTGCTTGGCCATCAGTCATGGGTGAACAGGGAGCACAGGAGGGGGCTGAGCATGCACCCTAGTGGGGCCCAGTGTTGAGGATCAGCGGAGTGGAGGTGACGTTTCATACCTTCACCACCTGGGGGTGGCCCATCAAGGAAGTCCAGGACCCAGTTGCACAGGGCGAGGTTCAGACCCAGGGCCTCGAGCTTAATGATGAGCTTGGAGGGTACTATAGTGTTGAACGCTGAGCTATAGTCAATAAACAGCATTCTACATAGGATTCATTGAATATTACGAAGCACGGGCATTCCTGTTTGAGTTTCTACCTACAGGACTGGAGGACTAAGATGGAGTTGTGGTCATTTTGAATTGCAATGGTTGAGAGTCTTAGTAGCATGAATAGGACAGTAAAAATGTTGATAGAATTTCAGCAGCCTGGTCCCTCAG